>NW_027465285.1:27500-32811 GCF_043290135.1 Rhipicephalus microplus | reverse complement strand
GCACGTCCAAATACGCCACTTTCGTGGGCGCTTTCGCGCTCTTTCGCGTCGCCGGTGTGCCAGCACTCACTCTGCCAAAAACGGCCAACATCCGAGCGGCGGTTCCCACTTTTGCGTCGGCGTCGTAAACCCCGCCCCGGCAGACGCGGTTTGCCCTACTCGTTCGACGGTCGCCGGCGAGCGCGTCGAAAGACGCCGATATCGTGCGCTAATTGGCGCTCCTTGGCTTCTCCGGAGTGCCGCCACTCACTCCTCCAAAAACGGCGAAGATCCGAGCGGCGTTCTCCACTTTCGCATCGGCGTCCCGAACTCCGCCCGGGCTGACGCGGTTTACCGTACTCGTGCGACGGTCGCCGCCGGGCACGTCGAAAGACGCCGATATCGTGCCGTAATCGGCCCCGTTTGGCTTCGCCCGAGTGCCAGCACTCACTCGGCCAAAAACGGCGAACATCCGAGCAGCGTTTCCCACTTTCGCATCGGCGTCCCGAAGCCCGCCCCGGCAGACGCGGTTTGCCCTACTCGAGCGACGGTCGCCGGCGATCACGTCGAAAGGCGCCGAATTCGTGCACGAATCGATGCTTCTTGGTCTCGCAGGAGGGCCGCCACTCACTCCTGCAAAAACGGCGAAGATCCGAGTTGCGCTTCCCACTTTTTCGTCGGCGTCCCGAACTACGCCCCGGCTGACGCGGTTTACCGTACTCGTGCGACGGTCGCCGGCGGGCACTTCAAAATACGCCGATTTCGTGGGCGCATTCACGCTGTTTCGCTTCCCCGGAGTGCCAACACTCACTCTGCCGAAAGCGGCGATCATCCGAGCGGCGGTTCCCACTTTTGCGTCGGCTTCGCAAACGGCGCCCCGGCAGACGCGCTCGTGCGACGTACTCGTGCGACGGTCGCCGGCGAGCACGTCGAAAGACGCCGATATCGTGCTCGAATCGACCCCGTTTCGCTTCGCCGGAGTGCTGCCAGTCACGGCGCAGAAAACGGCGAACAAGTGTTTTTTTTTTTTTTCCTAGAATTTGTGTTATAGAAGGCACATTTGATATCGGACGATAATTTTCAACTTTATCACGCGCACCGATTTTCGTGTAGAGGTTTGCAAGTTTATGGGAATTTCTCCACTTGGAATAATGCGATTTAGTAGTACTACGAGAACTTCATGGATGTACTCAAGGGTACGGGGCAAGTCAGTTACGTCAACACCTGCAGATTTTTTACACTTCAAACTGAAAATTGTTGGTTGTGAGTCCTCGTGTGATATTAAAGGCCGATTCGCTAACACATAGAACAAAGAAAGAAAGGAAGAAAAAACGCCCGCGCTCGCTCAAGAAACCTGGGTTCGCAACAAGTGGCAACAACAAGCAACCGAGCGAGTGCGCCAAAACCCGTGGCGGCCGAACAAACGCGAAGTCCCAACCGCGTCAGCCGGGGCGGCACGGGACAGGAAAAATCACTTCAGCCGGGGCGGCGGGGCACCGAATAAACCTCGTCACCTCGTCGCAGGATAAAAGAGGAAACAAAAAGTCTAAACAGCGTCTGCTGGAGCGAATGCGTAATAAAACAACAACAACAACAAAAAAAAAACACCCGCGCTCAAGAAGTCTGCAATCCTCACAAAAGGCGACTGTGACCGAGCAGCGTCAGCCGGGGCCGTGCGGAAACGGAAAAACCGCGACTACCGGGGCGTCGAGGCACCGAAAAATCCACTTCAGCCGCGGCGAAAAAAAAAACAAAAAGAAAGACGGAGGGGGGGGGGGGAACCACGTCTGCCGGGGCGAAGGAAAAAAAAAAACGCGTCTGCCGGGGCGAGCCCGGGTGCGGCACCACCGGGAAAACTGTGGCAAACAGACATGGCGATCGAGTGAGTGGGCCGCCAGCCAGGCTCAGCCAAAAAGTGCAAAGTCCGAACTGCGTCAGCCGGGGCGGCAAAAACCGCGTCAGCCGGGGCGGCGCAAAAAACCGCGTCTGCCGGGGCGGCACGAAACCGCGTCAGCCGGGGCGGGGCGAAAACTGCGTCAGCCGGGGCGAAAAGAAAAAAAAAACGCGTCTGCCGGGGCAAGCCCGGGTGCGGCACCACCGGGAAAACTGTGGCAAACAGACATGGCGATCGAGTGAGTGGGCCGCCAGCCAGGCACAGCCGAAAAGTGCAAAGTCCGAACCGTGTCAGCCGGGGCGACGCAAAAACCGCGTCAGCCGGGGCGGCGCGAAAACCGCGTCAGCCGGGGCGGCACGAAACCGCGTCAGCCGGGGCGGCGCGAAAACTGCGTCAGCCGGGGCGGCGCGAAAACCTCGTCAGCCGGGGCGAGCGAAAAGGGGGGGGGGGGGGGGAACCACGTCTGCCGGGGCGAAAGAAAAAAAAAACGCGTCTGCCGGGGCGAGCCCGGGTGCGGCACCACCGGGAAGACTGTGGCAAACAGACATGGCGATCGAGTGAGTGGGCCGCCAGCCAGGCTCAGCCCAAAAAGTGCCAAGTCCGAACTGCGTCAGCCGGGGCGGCAAAAACCGCGTCAGCCGGGGCGGCGCGAAAACCGCGTCTGCCGGGGCGGCGCGAAAACTGCGTCAGCCGGGGCGAGCCCGGGTGCGGCACCACCGGGAAAACTGTGGCTAACAGACATGGCGATCGAGTGAGTGGGCCACCAGCCAGGCTCAGCCAAAAAGTGCCAAGTCCGAACTGCGTCAGCCGGGGCGGCAAAAACCGCGTCAGCCGGGGCGGCGCAAAAAAACCGCGTCTGCCGGGGCGGCACGAAACCGCGTCAGCCGGGGCGGCGCGAAAACTGCGTCAGCCGGGGCGAAAGAAAAAAAAAAACGCGTCTGCCGGGGCGAGCCCGGGTGCGGCACCACCGGGAAAACTGTGGCAAACAGACATGGCGATCGAGTGAGTGGGCCGCCAGCCAGGCACAGCCGAAAAGTGCTAAGTCCGAACTGCGTCTGCCGGGGCGGCACGAAACCGCGTCAGCCGGGGCGGCGCGAAAACCGCGTCTGCCGGGGCGGCACGAAACCGCGTCAGCCGGGGCGGCGCGAAAACTGCGTCAGCCGGGGCGAGCCCGGGTGCGGCACCACCGGGAAAACTGTGGCAAACAGACATGGCGATCGAGTGAGTGGGCCGCCAGCCAGGCACAGCCGAAAAGTGCTAAGTCCGAACTGCGTCTGCCGGGGCGGCACGAAACCGCGTCAGCCGGGGCGGCGCGAAAACCGCGTCTGCCGGGGCGGCACGAAACCGCGTCAGCCGGGGCGGCGCGAAAACTGCGTCAGCCGGGGCGAGCCCGGGTGCGGCACCACCGGGAAAACTGTGGCAAACAGACATGGCGATCGAGTGAGTGGGCCGCCAGCCAGGCACAGCCGAAAAGTGCTAAGTCCGAACTGCGTCAGCCGGGGCGGCAAAAACCGCGTCAGCCGGGGCGGCGCAAAAAACCGCGTCTGCCGGGGCGGCACGAAACCGCGTCAGCCGGGGCGGCGCGAAAACTGCGTCAGCCGGGGCGAAAGAAAAAAAAAAACGCGTCTGCCGGGGCGAGCCCGGGTGCGGCACCACCGGGAAAACTGTGGCAAACAGACATGGCGATCGAGTGAGTGGGCCGCCAGCCAGGCACAGCCGAAAAGTGCTAAGTCCGAACTGCGTCTGCCGGGGCGGCACGAAACCGCGTCAGCCGGGGCGGCGCGAAAACCGCGTCTGCCGGGGCGGCACGAAACCGCGTCAGCCGGGGCGGCGCGAAAACTGCGTCAGCCGGGGCGAGCCCGGGTGCGGCACCACCGGGAAAACTGTGGCAAACAGACATGGCGATCGAGTGAGTGGGCCGCCAGCCAGGCACAGCCGAAAAGTGCTAAGTCCGAACTGCGTCTGCCGGGGCGGCACGAAACCGCGTCAGCCGGGGCGGCGCGAAAACCGCGTCTGCCGGGGCGGCACGAAACCGCGTCAGCCGGGGCGGCGCGAAAACTGCGTCAGCCGGGGCGAGCCCGGGTGCGGCACCACCGGGAAAACTGTGGCAAACAGACATGGCGATCGAGTGAGTGGGCCGCCAGCCAGGCACAGCCGAAAAGTGCTAAGTCCGAACTGCGTCTGCCGGGGCGGCACGAAACCGCGTCAGCCGGGGCGGCGCGAAAACCGCGTCTGCCGGGGCGGCACGAAACCGCGTCAGCCGGGGCGGCGCGAAAACTGCGTCAGCCGGGGCGAGCCCGGGTGCGGCACCACCGGGAAAACTGTGGCAAACAGACATGGCGATCGAGTGAGTGGGCCGCCAGCCAGGCACAGCCGAAAAGTGCTAAGTCCGAACTGCGTCAGCCGGGGCGGCAAAAACCGCGTCAGCCGGGGCGGCGCAAAAACCGCGTCTGCCGGGGCGAAATAAAAAAAAAACAAAGAAAAAAGCCCGCGCTTAATCAAAAGAAAACAAAGAAAAAAGCTTGCGCTTAATCAAAAGAAAACAAACAAAAAAAGTTCGCGCTTAAGCCTGGCGGTGGAACCACCGGGGCAAACAGACCTGGCGATCGAGTGAGTGGGCCGCCAGCCGGGGTGAGCCAAAAAGTGCAAAGTCCGAACCGCGTCAGCCGGGGCGGCGCGAAAACCGCGTCAGCCGGGGCGGCGCGAAAACCGCGTCAGCCGGGGCGGCGCAAAAACCGCGTCAGCCGGGGCGGCGCAAAAACTGCGTCAGCCGGGGCGGCACGGAAAAACGAAAACCGCGTCAGCCGGGGCGACATCAAAATGAGGAAAAAAAAAAAAAAAACTGCCTTAGGACACCTGCGTACACTTTCATGCGTTTGGGCATATCTCTCTGTAACACGCGCGCCCCTCGTTACGCGCGGCACTCTGTTTTCTCCGACACCCATATTTCGGCGGCATGTGGCACGCGCGCCCGTCCCTACGCACGGCACACCGCAGTGCTTTCTCGATATTTTTCTTTTCCTCCAACACCGTCATCTATAGGCTTTTAGTGACCTGTTGCTCGTGGCACAAGTTCGCTTGCTCTGACACCTCTTGCATGCGCACCGTTTTTGCGCACGGTGCTATGCCGCAAAGCACGGCAGTCGCATGCGTTTCTCTCAGGCACCTCTTTTTTGACACAACGCTGTGGTGCTTAGAAACACACGCGCCGCTTTTGCGCACAGAACTCCACCGTACAGCACGGTAGTCACGTTTGTTCCACACGAACAGCAGTGTGCATCGTGCTACGACACTTTGAAAGCTTTTTCTTCCGAGTCTCGACCGCGCTGTTCCTTTCGTACTTGGCGCGATTTTGGGACCAGCTTTGTTTTAAACCCCTACTGCGCGCCGTTCCTTTCGTACTTGGCGCGGTTCAGGGTTTGTTTCGAGCCCTTAGCC
>NW_027465285.1:10000-22500 GCF_043290135.1 Rhipicephalus microplus | reverse complement strand
TGCACGACCGCGTGCGCTCGCCCTACCAAGTGCGCCCGCAACCCTGTACAGGGCCACTTCTTCACAAGGCTGGCAATCGGCTTCCCCGCTGCACGCGTGCGGCGCACAACCGGTGTGACGTGGAAGTGACGGGACACGTTCGTAAACCCATCGCGAACCGAGTACGACGCCCTACCAAGTGCGCCCGCAACCCTGTACAGGGTCACATCTTCACAAGGCTGGCAAGCGGCATTCCGCTGCGCGCGTGCGTCGTCCGAGCAGTTGCGTGATAAACGACCGTGTCGAAAGCCCAAACACCGCCGAGGCCAGTCGCCGCCGCCGCAAGGGCAGCCACGCAGCCTGGCGAGAGGCATCGTCTCGTGTAGCGTCGCCCCCGCCCCAACTGGAGTGGCCCAGTTTTTTGAACGGGACGGGAACTGCGAAGCACTTAGACCGACGGCGGACTACGACGAGAACGCCTTAAGCTTCGCCAACGTTTCGCCAACTCGTGCGGGAGACTTTTTCCGCTTCGCGGCAAGTCGTCGCGCCGTGCTCTCCGCATCAACCGCGTACGCAGCGAACCGCAAACGTCGGGCGCAGCCTCCTCACCTCCCTGCGCTTTGCGCGCGAACGTTCCCTGTTCGCGCGGCAAAGCCTGGAGGAGGCACGGCCCCGCAGCGTGTTCGAGCGCCCGGTCTACGGGACACCCTGCTTACTTCGAGGGCAACAAGCGCAACGCAAGGCTGCGATCTCGCGCACTTTGCGCACGGCTGGAGAAGCTTTGCTGGCCGGCTTTCGCTCCTCGTGTTTACCGTGCGTTAAAGTTGCGCGTCCGTGGCTCTCGCAGCTCTTGCGCGCCCGGTCGCAGAGAGGAGTACGCAACCTCGACCGCACTTTCCCTGCAGGCTTCCTTCCGACTCGAAGTCCTGCGGCGGTCTCAACGAGGTGCCACATCCTCAATGCAGTCGGTCGCCCCCGTTTCGGTTGGGCTCTGGCACGACGGTCGCCACCGTCTCGCCCTTGAGTGGCCGCTGTTGGCGCTCGCTGTGAGGTGTTCAGCGTGCTGTCCGTGTTGCCGACGCGGTCAAAACGAGTCGACGGCTCACGTTCCCTTGTGCGCCGAAGGCTCTCTTGATATGTGATCCGACCCTCAGACAGACGAAGCCAAGGGAAGACCCAAGGCCGCAATGTGCGTTCAAAGAATCAGTGCTCAGTGTGTCCTGCAATTCACACCAAGTCTCGCAGCTGGCTGCGTTCTTCATCGACCCGAGAACCGAGTGATCCACCGCTTAGAGTCGTGAAAAAGTGTTTGTTCAATTCCGTACAGTCAAAACCAAACGTTTCTGGCACTCGGCCAAACAGTGGCCAAGAAGGGCGCTTTTCAGCGCACGCTTGGACTCCAAAACTCTGCCGCGCCTTTTTCGGCTGCCGCAAATCGAGCAAACGGTGTGTTTCGGACGGCGTTTCGCTTTCGCTACTTGCGAGTGCTTTCGTGGTCCACCCCTCTATAAATACTCGGGAGGCGTCGAAGCCGGTTCTCCAAGCCGGACCCGTAGGTATCGTTGTGTGCTCGCTCTCATTGGCCCGCCTAACCAGAAAATGCCTGCGGTACACCCATTTGGATAAGAGTGCACGCAGATGCGGGCCTCGACGGCTACACATTTCCTCGGGCGGCCGCCTCCCGGCCTCCGTGGAGCGCGGGATGCACGGTCCCATCGACAAGCCTCTCCCGTTTTTACCGTGGCGTCGCGGTTCACCACGGCAGGCGGGTCGGTCTCCTCCGCATAAAAAGGGGGACCCCCGCTTTTTGTTCCACGAAATCGCACAAGCTTTTTTCGCATCCACGGTTTGCCACCGCACACCAAAATGCCGATCCGGCTGCCTACTTTAGCCAACAGGTGGAGCCAGGCGCGCCGTACTTGCGCGGCACTTCCCACGTCCACCGAAGTCGGTGCCAAGGACCACTTTCGGCGCCGGAGCCGCGTACGAGCCTACTCGAGGCGGAAGAACGAAGCCAGCAAGGGCCTGGCCGCAAGTGCGTTCAATTGTCGGGACGTCCAAGTCCCTCGTTCTTCCGTGCTTCCTCTTTCGGCAAGTCGTTGCGGCACCTTCCCAAAGCGCGCAGACCCGCTAATCGCGACGAGCGCGACGTGGCCGTGCCGCCTTTCCCTCGGCAGCAAGCAAAACGCCTGGCAACGTCGACGCTCCCCTAACCGCGATCTCGCACCGTGTTTCGTGTGGCGAATTCAAAAGCCGGCCGGCGCTGCTGCAACCATTACGGTCGGTACGCATACGCCGCGGAGGGCGGGACGGTCATCGGAGCGTGCGGTTCCTCCATCGAGTACTGCGCACCTCGGCCGTCGCATCGCCGTGCCATGACCGGCCGCGCGTCAACGCGAACCGGTGCCAGCGAGATCCCTCGCCTGCAAGAACCGACCGGCAGCCTCCGTCACCCGAGGACGCGGAGGCGCTTGCCGCGGACGGCGGGACGGTATGCACTGGTGCACAGCGGACCCGTCACATCGCCAGTTCCTTGACCGACCGCCGACGCTTGTGCCGTTCCTCTCGTACTTGGCAGTCGCCGCGCGATTGTCGGGTCTCGTTCTTGCACGCTCGAACGGTCGGGAGGGCACTCGGCTGGCGTTTCGGGAACGCGCAGCCTCGCCTTCTACCGACGTAACCACGACTCGCCGTTCGCGCTCCGCCGCTCCTGTTTACAGTACTAGGCGGTCCCGCAGCGGTCGGGTCGCGCATTTCGAGCGCTTCGAGCCACGGTGCAGTGGCGGGTCGAAAGCCGACCTA
The DNA here is from genome assembly GCF_043290135.1 of Rhipicephalus microplus. Lineage (NCBI taxonomy): Eukaryota > Metazoa > Arthropoda > Arachnida > Ixodida > Ixodidae > Rhipicephalus > Rhipicephalus microplus. The sequence continues at coordinate 19,719 of NW_027465285.1, read as the reverse complement.
TGAGTGCGTTGCGCCGTTTGTACCCGCGTCCGCCACCTGGCCGACCGTCCAAGGTCGCGGTGTTGGCGTCCGCTGGGCGCAACAATTTGTCACGGGGTGCCGCTCCACATTCAGGCAGCCCCGTGGGGAAAAGCCGACCCCGCGTCCAAACGGGGTCAGCGGCAGAAAGTGTCGGGCGCAGACGCAGCTGAGGCGCTCACCCTTCACAATCCGTTAATGATCCTTCCGCAGGTTCACCTACGGAAACCTTGTTACGACTTTTACTTCCTCTAAATGATCAAGTTTGGTCATCTTTCCAACAGACCGGCGCAACCGAAAGGCCGCGCCGGACATCGGTCCGAAGACCTCACTAAATCATTCAATCGGTAGTAGCGACGGGCGGTGTGTACAAAGGGCAGGGACGTAATCAACGCGAGCTTATGACTCGCGCTTACTGGGAATTCCTCGTTCAAGGGGAACAATTGCAAGCCCCTATCCCAATCACGAAAGAAGTTCCACGGGTTACCCAGTCTTTTCAGACAGGGATAAAGACACGCTGCTTCCTTCAGTGTAGCGCGCGTGCGGCCCCGGACATCTAAGGGCATCACAGACCTGTTATTGCTCTGTTTCGTGCGGCTAGGAGCCGCTTGTCCCTCTAAGAAGGTTGTAAGGTGCTGGGAACCCCGCACCTATTTAATAGGCTAGAGTCTCGTTCGTTATCGGAATTAACCAGACAAATCGCTCCACCAACTAAGAACGGCCATGCACCACCATCCACCGAATCAAGAAAGAGCTCTCAATCTGTCAATCCTCCCAGTGTCCGGGCCGGGTAAGTTTTCCCGTGTTGAGTCAAATTAAGCCGCAGGCTCCACTCCTGGTGGTGCCCTTCCGTCAATTCCTTTAAGTTTCAGCTTTGCAACCATACTTCCCCCGGAACCCAAATACTTTGGTTTCCCGGAAGCTGCCCGCCGAGTCATTTGAGTAACTCAGGCGGATCGCTGGTTGGCATCGTTTATGGTCAGAACTAGGGCGGTATCTGATCGCCTTCGAACCTCTGACTTTCGTTCTTGATCAATGAAAACATTCTTGGCAAATGCTTTCGCAGTAGTTCGTCTTGCGACGGTCCAAGAATTTCACCTCTAGCGCCGCAATACGAATGCCCCCGTCCGTCCCTCTTAATCATTACCTCGTATTCCAAAAACCAACAGAACAGAAACGAGGTCTTGTTCTATTATTCCATGCAAGTTTATTCAGGCGACTCGCCTGCGTTGAGCACTCTAATTTTTTCAAAGTAAAAGCACCGGCCATCTCGAGGCACACAATGAAGTGCACCAAGAAAGAACCGGCATGATGTTCAGTCCGAGCCGTCGCATCGGGTAGATGCACTACTCGTCTGGAACTGAGATCCAACTACGAGCTTTTTAACCGCAGCAGCTTTAGTATACGCTATTGGAGCTGGAATTACCGCGGCTGCTGGCACCAGACTTGCCCTCCAATTGATCCTCGTTAAAGGATTTAGAGTGTACTCATTTCAATTACGGGGCCTCAAAAGAGTCCCGTATTGTTATTTTTCGTCACTACCTCCCCGTGCCGGGAGTGGGTAATTTGCGCGCCTGCTGCCTTCCTTGGATGTGGTAGCCGTTTCTCAGGCTCCCTCTCCGGAATCGAACCCTGATTCTCCGTTACCCGTAACAACCATGGTAAGCAAGTAACCTACCATCGAAAGTTGATAAGGCAGACACTTGAAAGAAACGTCGCCGGCTCGTGGCCATGCGATCAGCACAAAGTTATCCAGAGTCACCACACAATACGGGCCGAAACCCGATCGATCTTGGTCTAATAAAAGCACCCGTTACCCAAAGGGCTCCAGGCTCACTGCATGTATTAGCTCTAGAATTGCCACAGTTATCCAAGTAGGAAGAAACGATCTAAGGAACCATAACTGATTTAATGAGCCATTCGCGGTTTCGCCTTATTTCGGCATGTACTTAGACATGCATGGCTTAATCTTTGAGACAAGCATATGATTACTGGCAGGATCAACCAGGTAATCGTTCGACTGCGCGTCCGTCCTCGCCTTCGGCGGGCCGGACGCAGTCTGTGTGCGGCGGAGGCCACCTTCAGGCGCCCCAACACGCTTATTTTGCACTCCGAGATGACGGCGTTCGAGCTCGCTACGGCACAACCTTCCCGAAAGACGAGTGGGAGCCGTGCGGCAAGAAGCACGTTCATGCTCGCTCTTTTTCGTTGCATCGACTCGGTCGCGCCGTGCGGGTTGCCCAAGCCCGCTGCACTGTCGGTGGACCGGCCGGAACTAGCAACGGAGCCGAGACTGCAAAGCCGCCAGACGACGGGTCACGCCCGCGTCTTCGGCGCTTTCGCATCTGAATCGCCCGAGGACGACACGGAACACACCTCGATATCGTGGTAAAACGGCACCGTCCGACAACCAGCCCCTAACGCATCAAGCGGATGAGGCTGCAGACGACTGCCGTGGATTCCCCTGGAGCAGACCCGAGGACACGCTTGACGAGGCCGAAGCCCGCCGCATATCAGACACCCGGTCGCTTTCGCGTACGCCGCTCACGAGAACCCCCACATAATAGCAGCGATAAGTACCCAGACCTCCTTGGGCACTAATACGAGCGTACTCGAGAAAATTTCACCGCGGGTGTGCCCCGAAACGTGTGGCACGTTGAGCGTGCCACAAGTCTACGTCGCTCTCAAACCCGCCGAGGTCGTAGAATTTGCGACCCTACTCACGAAATTCCCACCGAGGATACGGCCGCAAACGTACCGCACCTTGGGTAGGCCACGAGTTTGTGCAACACTACGCTGACGGCACAGCACCGAGGTCGTGCGCGCACGCACGGGAAAATTCCGCCGCGGTTTCTGCCGAAAACGTGAGGCACCACGACTCTCCGCAAGTTCGCGTCGACTGCGAAAGACCGAAGTCGTGAACGACGTGTCCGCTACTCGCCGCCGACACGCTGGACACCAAACGTACAACGACTCGACGGCGTCGTAGAGGCCCACGACGCGGTTTTCCTTAACGACGTCTCGGCGTGGCACCGACAGGTTAGAACGGCCGACCAACGTTCCCTGTCCGCCGTTCGGCTCAGTCGAAGGGCTCGGCGACTTCGGCAACGCTGCGAAGCCGCACGGTGACGCACGCCATGTCCCCATTTTTTTTTTTCTTTCTGCGTCTGCCGGGGTGCCCCTATAATAGCAGCGATAAGCACCCAGACCGCCGTGGGTCGCTCGCCCCGGCTGACGTGGTTTTTCGTACTCCTGCGGCGGTCGCCGTCAAGCACGTCCAAATACGCTACTTTCGTGGGCGCATTCACGCTCTTTCGCTTCGCCGGAGTGCCAGCACTCACTCTGCCAAAAACGGCGAACATCCGAGCGGCGGTTCCCACTTTTGCGTCGGCGTCGCAAACCCCGCCCCGGCAGACGAGGTTTGCCGTACTCGTGCGACGGTGGCCGGCGGGCACGTCGAAAGACGCCGATATCGTGCGCGAATTGGCGCACCTTGGCTTCACCGGAGTGCCGCCACTGACTCCTCCAAAAACGGCGAAGATCCGAGCGGCGCTTCCCACTTTCGCATCGGCGTCCCGAACTCCGCCCCGGCTGACGCGGTTTACCGTACTCGTGCGACGGTCGCCGGCGAGCACGTGGAAAGACGCCGATATCGTGCCCGAATCGGCTCCGTTCGGCTTCGCCGGAGTGCCAGCACTGGCTCGGCGAAAGACGACGAACATCCGAGCGACGGTTCTCACTATTGCGTACGCGTCGCAAACCCCGCCCCGGCAGACGCACTTTGCCGTACTCGTGCGACGGTCGCCGGCGAGCACGTAGAAAGACGCCGATATCGTGCCGGAATCGGCCCCGTTTGGCTTCGCCGGAGTGCCAGCACTCACTCGGCCACAAACGGCGAACATCCGAGCGGCGGTTCCCACTTAGCCGTCGGCGTCCCGAACTCCGCCCCGGCAGACGCGGTTGCCGAGCTCGTGCGACTAGCGACCGCGAAGCCGTCTCGCGACGCCGCTTTCGTGCGCGGCTCCCACTGCGACCTGGGTCACCCGAGGTCGACGAGCAAAAAAGAATGTCGAAAAAAAATTTTTTTTTTTTTTGCGTCTGCCGGGGTGCCCCTATAATAGCAGCGATAAGCACCCAGACCGCCATGGGTCGCTCGCCCCGGCTGACGTGGTTTTTCGTTTTCCTGCGGTGGTCGTCGTCAAGCACGTCCAAACACGCCACTTTCGTGGGCGCATTCGCGCTCTTTCGCTTCGCCGGAGTGCCAGCACTCACTCTGCCAAAAACGGCGAACATCCTAGTGGCGGTTCCCACTTTTGCGTCGGCGTCGCCAACCCCGCCCCGGCATACGCGGTTTGCCGTACTCGTGCGGCGGTGGCCGGCGGGCACGTCGAAAGACACCGATATCGTGCGCGAGTCGATGCTTCTTGGTCTCGCAGGAGGGCCGCCACTCACTCCTGCAAAAACGGCGAAGATCCGAGCGGCGCTTCCCACTTTTTCGTCGGCATCGCAAACCTCGCCCCGGCAGACGCGCTTTGCCGTACTCGTGCGACGGTCGCCGGCGAGCACGTCGAAATACGCCGATATCGTGCCCGAATCGGCCCCGTTTCGCTTCGCCGGAGTGCCAGCACTCACTCGGCCAAAAACGGCGAACATCCGAGCAGCGGTACCCACTTAGCCGTCGGCATCCCGAACTCCGCGCCGGCTGACGCGGTTGCCGAGCTCGTGCGACTAGCGACCGCGAACGCGTCTCGCGACGCCGCTTTCGTGCGCGGCTCCCATTGCGACCTGGGTTACCCGAGCTCGACCAGCAAAAAAGAAGGTCGAAAAAAAATTTTTTTTTTCTGCGTCTGCCGGGGTGCCCCTATAATAGCAGCGATAAGCACCCAGACCGCCGTGGGTCGCTCGCCCCGGCTGACGTGGTTTTTCGTACTCCTGCAGCGGTCGCCGTCAAGCACGTCCAAATACGCCACTTTCGTGGGCGCTTTCGCGCTCTTTCGCGTCGCCGGTGTGCCAGCACTCACTCTGCCAAAAACGGCGAACATCCTAGTGGCGGTTCCCACTTTTGCGTCGGCGTCGCCAACCCCGCCCCGGCATACGCGGTTTGCCGTACTCGTGCGGCGGTGGCCGGCGGGCACGTCGAAAGACACCGATATCGTGCGCGAGTCGATGCTTCTTGGTCTCGCAGGAGGGCCGCCACTCACTCCTGCAAAAACGGCGAAGATCCGAGCGGCGCTTCCCACTTTTTCGTCGGCATCGCAAACCTCGCCCCGGCAGACGCGCTTTGCCGTACTCGTGCGACGGTCGCCGGCGAGCACGTCGAAATACGCCGATATCGTGCCCGAATCGGCCCCGTTTCGCTTCGCCGGAGTGCCAGCACTCACTCGGCCAAAAACGGCGAACATCCGAGCAGCGGTACCCACTTAGCCGTCGGCATCCCGAACTCCGCGCCGGCTGACGCGGTTGCCGAGCTCGTGCGACTAGCGACCGCGAACGCGTCTCGCGACGCCGCTTTCGTGCGCGGCTCCCATTGCGACCTGGGTTACCCGAGCTCGACCAGCAAAAAAGAAGGTCGAAAAAAAATTTTTTTTTTCTGCGTCTGCCGGGGTGCCCCTATAATAGCAGCGATAAGCACCCAGACCGCCGTGGGTCGCTCGCCCCGGCTGACGTGGTTTTTCGTACTCCTGCAGCGGTCGCCGTCAAGCACGTCCAAATACGCCACTTTCGTGGGCGCTTTCGCGCTCTTTCGCGTCGCCGGTGTGCCAGCACTCACTCTGCCAAAAACGGCCAACATCCGAGCGGCGGTTCCCACTTTTGCGTCGGCGTCGTAAACCCCGCCCCGGCAGACGCGGTTTGCCCTACTCGTTCGACGGTCGCCGGCGAGCGCGTCGAAAGACGCCGATATCGTGCGCTAATTGGCGCTCCTTGGCTTCTCCGGAGTGCCGCCACTCACTCCTCCAAAAACGGCGAAGATCCGAGCGGCGTTCTCCACTTTCGCATCGGCGTCCCGAACTCCGCCCGGGCTGACGCGGTTTACCGTACTCGTGCGACGGTCGCCGCCGGGCACGTCGAAAGACGCCGATATCGTGCCGTAATCGGCCCCGTTTGGCTTCGCCCGAGTGCCAGCACTCACTCGGCCAAAAACGGCGAACATCCGAGCAGCGTTTCCCACTTTCGCATCGGCGTCCCGAAGCCCGCCCCGGCAGACGCGGTTTGCCCTACTCGAGCGACGGTCGCCGGCGATCACGTCGAAAGGCGCCGAATTCGTGCACGAATCGATGCTTCTTGGTCTCGCAGGAGGGCCGCCACTCACTCCTGCAAAAACGGCGAAGATCCGAGTTGCGCTTCCCACTTTTTCGTCGGCGTCCCGAACTACGCCCCGGCTGACGCGGTTTACCGTACTCGTGCGACGGTCGCCGGCGGGCACTTCAAAATACGCCGATTTCGTGGGCGCATTCACGCTGTTTCGCTTCCCCGGAGTGCCAACACTCACTCTGCCGAAAGCGGCGATCATCCGAGCGGCGGTTCCCACTTTTGCGTCGGCTTCGCAAACGGCGCCCCGGCAGACGCGCTCGTGCGACGTACTCGTGCGACGGTCGCCGGCGAGCACGTCGAAAGACGCCGATATCGTGCTCGAATCGACCCCGTTTCGCTTCGCCGGAGTGCTGCCAGTCACGGCGCAGAAAACGGCGAACAAGTGTTTTTTTTTTTTTTTTCCTAGAATTTGTGTTATAGAAGGCACATTTGATATCGGACGATAATTTTCAACTTTATCACGCGCACCGATTTTCGTGTAGAGGTTTGCAAGTTTATGGGAATTTCTCCACTTGGAATAATGCGATTTAGTAGTACTACGAGAACTTCATGGATGTACTCAAGGGTACGGGGCAAGTCAGTTACGTCAACACCTGCAGATTTTTTACACTTCAAACTGAAAATTGTTGGTTGTGAGTCCTCGTGTGATATTAAAGGCCGATTCGCTAACACATAGAACAAAGAAAGAAAGGAAGAAAAAACGCCCGCGCTCGCTCAAGAAACCTGGGTTCGCAACAAGTGGCAACAACAAGCAACCGAGCGAGTGCGCCAAAACCCGTGGCGGCCGAACAAACGCGAAGTCCCAACCGCGTCAGCCGGGGCGGCACGGGACAGGAAAAATCACTTCAGCCGGGGCGGCGGGGCACCGAATAAACCTCGTCACCTCGTCGCAGGATAAAAGAGGAAACAAAAAGTCTAAACAGCGTCTGCTGGAGCGAATGCGTAATAAAACAACAACAACAACAAAAAAAAAACACCCGCGCTCAAGAAGTCTGCAATCCTCACAAAAGGCGACTGTGACCGAGCAGCGTCAGCCGGGGCCGTGCGGAAACGGAAAAACCGCGACTACCGGGGCGTCGAGGCACCGAAAAATCCACTTCAGCCGCGGCGAAAAAAAAAACAAAAAGAAAGACGGAGGGGGGGGGGGAACCACGTCTGCCGGGGCGAAGGAAAAAAAAAAACGCGTCTGCCGGGGCGAGCCCGGGTGCGGCACCACCGGGAAAACTGTGGCAAACAGACATGGCGATCGAGTGAGTGGGCCGCCAGCCAGGCTCAGCCAAAAAGTGCAAAGTCCGAACTGCGTCAGCCGGGGCGGCAAAAACCGCGTCAGCCGGGGCGGCGCAAAAAACCGCGTCTGCCGGGGCGGCACGAAACCGCGTCAGCCGGGGCGGGGCGAAAACTGCGTCAGCCGGGGCGAAAAGAAAAAAAAAAACGCGTCTGCCGGGGCAAGCCCGGGTGCGGCACCACCGGGAAAACTGTGGCAAACAGACATGGCGATCGAGTGAGTGGGCCGCCAGCCAGGCACAGCCGAAAAGTGCAAAGTCCGAACCGTGTCAGCCGGGGCGACGCAAAAACCGCGTCAGCCGGGGCGGCGCGAAAACCGCGTCAGCCGGGGCGGCACGAAACCGCGTCAGCCGGGGCGGCGCGAAAACTGCGTCAGCCGGGGCGGCGCGAAAACCTCGTCAGCCGGGGCGAGCGAAAAGGGGGGGGGGGGAACCACGTCTGCCGGGGCGAAAGAAAAAAAAAACGCGTCTGCCGGGGCGAGCCCGGGTGCGGCACCACCGGGAAGACTGTGGCAAACAGACATGGCGATCGAGTGAGTGGGCCGCCAGCCAGGCTCAGCCCAAAAAGTGCCAAGTCCGAACTGCGTCAGCCGGGGCGGCAAAAACCGCGTCAGCCGGGGCGGCGCGAAAACCGCGTCTGCCGGGGCGGCGCGAAAACTGCGTCAGCCGGGGCGAGCCCGGGTGCGGCACCACCGGGAAAACTGTGGCTAACAGACATGGCGATCGAGTGAGTGGGCCACCAGCCAGGCTCAGCCAAAAAGTGCCAAGTCCGAACTGCGTCAGCCGGGGCGGCAAAAACCGCGTCAGCCGGGGCGGCGCAAAAAAACCGCGTCTGCCGGGGCGGCACGAAACCGCGTCAGCCGGGGCGGCGCGAAAACTGCGTCAGCCGGGGCGAAAGAAAAAAAAAAACGCGTCTGCCGGGGCGAGCCCGGGTGCGGCACCACCGGGAAAACTGTGGCAAACAGACATGGCGATCGAGTGAGTGGGCCGCCAGCCAGGCACAGCCGAAAAGTGCTAAGTCCGAACTGCGTCTGCCGGGGCGGCACGAAACCGCGTCAGCCGGGGCGGCGCGAAAACCGCGTCTGCCGGGGCGGCACGAAACCGCGTCAGCCGGGGCGGCGCGAAAACTGCGTCAGCCGGGGCGAGCCCGGGTGCGGCACCACCGGGAAAACTGTGGCAAACAGACATGGCGATCGAGTGAGTGGGCCGCCAGCCAGGCACAGCCGAAAAGTGCTAAGTCCGAACTGCGTCTGCCGGGGCGGCACGAAACCGCGTCAGCCGGGGCGGCGCGAAAACCGCGTCTGCCGGGGCGGCACGAAACCGCGTCAGCCGGGGCGGCGCGAAAACTGCGTCAGCCGGGGCGAGCCCGGGTGCGGCACCACCGGGAAAACTGTGGCAAACAGACATGGCGATCGAGTGAGTGGGCCGCCAGCCAGGCACAGCCGAAAAGTGCTAAGTCCGAACTGCGTCAGCCGGGGCGGCAAAAACCGCGTCAGCCGGGGCGGCGCAAAAAACCGCGTCTGCCGGGGCGGCACGAAACCGCGTCAGCCGGGGCGGCGCGAAAACTGCGTCAGCCGGGGCGAAAGAAAAAAAAAAAACGCGTCTGCCGGGGCGAGCCCGGGTGCGGCACCACCGGGAAAACTGTGGCAAACAGACATGGCGATCGAGTGAGTGGGCCGCCAGCCAGGCACAGCCGAAAAGTGCTAAGTCCGAACTGCGTCTGCCGGGGCGGCACGAAACCGCGTCAGCCGGGGCGGCGCGAAAACCGCGTCTGCCGGGGCGGCACGAAACCGCGTCAGCCGGGGCGGCGCGAAAACTGCGTCAGCCGGGGCGAGCCCGGGTGCGGCACCACCGGGAAAACTGTGGCAAACAGACATGGCGATCGAGTGAGTGGGCCGCCAGCCAGGCACAGCCGAAAAGTGCTAAGTCCGAACTGCGTCTGCCGGGGCGGCACGAAACCGCGTCAGCCGGGGCGGCGCGAAAACTGCGTCAGCCGGGGCGAGCCCGGGTGCGGCACCACCGGGAAAACTGTGGCAAACAGACATGGCGATCGAGTGAGTGGGCCGCCAGCCAGGCACAGCCGAAAAGTGCTAAGTCCGAACTGCG
>NW_027465285.1:0-2500 GCF_043290135.1 Rhipicephalus microplus | reverse complement strand
TCAAAGAATCAGTGCTCAGTGTGTCCTGCAATTCACACCAAGTCTCGCAGCTGGCTGCGTTCTTCATCGACCCGAGAACCGAGTGATCCACCGCTTAGAGTCGTGAAAAAGTGTTTGTTCAATTCCGTACAGTCAAAACCAAACGTTTCTGGCACTCGGCCAAACAGTGGCCAAGAAGGGCGCTTTTCAGCGCACGCTTGGACTCCAAAACTCTGCCGCGCCTTTTTCGGCTGCCGCAAATCGAGCAAACGGTGTGTTTCGGACGGCGTTTCGCTTTCGCTACTTGCGAGTGCTTTCGTGGTCCACCCCTCTATAAATACTCGGGAGGCGTCGAAGCCGGTTCTCCAAGCCGGACCCGTAGGTATCGTTGTGTGCTCGCTCTCATTGGCCCGCCTAACCAGAAAATGCCTGCGGTACACCCATTTGGATAAGAGTGCACGCAGATGCGGGCCTCGACGGCTACACATTTCCTCGGGCGGCCGCCTCCCGGCCTCCGTGGAGCGCGGGATGCACGGTCCCATCGACAAGCCTCTCCCGTTTTTACCGTGGCGTCGCGGTTCACCACGGCAGGCGGGTCGGTCTCCTCCGCATAAAAAGGGGGACCCCCGCTTTTTGTTCCACGAAATCGCACAAGCTTTTTTCGCATCCACGGTTTGCCACCGCACACCAAAATGCCGATCCGGCTGCCTACTTTAGCCAACAGGTGGAGCCAGGCGCGCCGTACTTGCGCGGCACTTCCCACGTCCACCGAAGTCGGTGCCAAGGACCACTTTCGGCGCCGGAGCCGCGTACGAGCCTACTCGAGGCGGAAGAACGAAGCCAGCAAGGGCCTGGCCGCAAGTGCGTTCAATTGTCGGGACGTCCAAGTCCCTCGTTCTTCCGTGCTTCCTCTTTCGGCAAGTCGTTGCGGCACCTTCCCAAAGCGCGCAGACCCGCTAATCGCGACGAGCGCGACGTGGCCGTGCCGCCTTTCCCTCGGCAGCAAGCAAAACGCCTGGCAACGTCGACGCTCCCCTAACCGCGATCTCGCACCGTGTTTCGTGTGGCGAATTCAAAAGCCGGCCGGCGCTGCTGCAACCATTACGGTCGGTACGCATACGCCGCGGAGGGCGGGACGGTCATCGGAGCGTGCGGTTCCTCCATCGAGTACTGCGCACCTCGGCCGTCGCATCGCCGTGCCATGACCGGCCGCGCGTCAACGCGAACCGGTGCCAGCGAGATCCCTCGCCTGCAAGAACCGACCGGCAGCCTCCGTCACCCGAGGACGCGGAGGCGCTTGCCGCGGACGGCGGGACGGTATGCACTGGTGCACAGCGGACCCGTCACATCGCCAGTTCCTTGACCGACCGCCGACGCTTGTGCCGTTCCTCTCGTACTTGGCAGTCGCCGCGCGATTGTCGGGTCTCGTTCTTGCACGCTCGAACGGTCGGGAGGGCACTCGGCTGGCGTTTCGGGAACGCGCAGCCTCGCCTTCTACCGACGTAACCACGACTCGCCGTTCGCGCTCCGCCGCTCCTGTTTACAGTACTAGGCGGTCCCGCAGCGGTCGGGTCGCGCATTTCGAGCGCTTCGAGCCACGGTGCAGTGGCGGGTCGAAAGCCGACCTATGAGTGCGTTGCGCCGTTTGTACCCGCGTCCGCCACCTGGCCGACCGTCCAAGGTCGCGGTGTTGGCGTCCGCTGGGCGCAACAATTTGTCACGGGGTGCCGCTCCACATTCAGGCAGCCCCGTGGGGAAAAGCCGACCCCGCGTCCAAACGGGGTCAGCGGCAGAAAGTGTCGGGCGCAGACGCAGCTGAGGCGCTCACCCTTCACAATCCGTTAATGATCCTTCCGCAGGTTCACCTACGGAAACCTTGTTACGACTTTTACTTCCTCTAAATGATCAAGTTTGGTCATCTTTCCAACAGACCGGCGCAACCGAAAGGCCGCGCCGGACATCGGTCCGAAGACCTCACTAAATCATTCAATCGGTAGTAGCGACGGGCGGTGTGTACAAAGGGCAGGGACGTAATCAACGCGAGCTTATGACTCGCGCTTACTGGGAATTCCTCGTTCAAGGGGAACAATTGCAAGCCCCTATCCCAATCACGAAAGAAGTTCCACGGGTTACCCAGTCTTTTCAGACAGGGATAAAGACACGCTGCTTCCTTCAGTGTAGCGCGCGTGCGGCCCCGGACATCTAAGGGCATCACAGACCTGTTATTGCTCTGTTTCGTGCGGCTAGGAGCCGCTTGTCCCTCTAAGAAGGTTGTAAGGTGCTGGGAACCCCGCACCTATTTAATAGGCTAGAGTCTCGTTCGTTATCGGAATTAACCAGACAAATCGCTCCACCAACTAAGAACGGCCATGCACCACCATCCACCGAATCAAGAAAGAGCTCTCAATCTGTCAATCCTCCCAGTGTCCGGGCCGGGTAAGTTTTCCCGTGTTGAGTCAAATTAAGCCGCAGGCTCCACTCCTGGTGGTGCCCTTCCGTCAATTCCTTTAAGTTTCAGCTT
>NW_027465284.1:0-32825 GCF_043290135.1 Rhipicephalus microplus | reverse complement strand
AAGCTTTGCAGCACATTCTTTAGCCCCCGATTTGCGCACGTCTATGGTCGTGGACCTGCGCTGTGATGAAACTGCCCATCGCAGATTTGATCCCGCTCTATCATCGACGAGGGCCGTTTTCGTGTAATGTCTTGGAAGAGCGCTGGGTGTGGGGCATTATTACCTGGGTTATCGGGGTTAACGATTGCCGCTATTATTTGCACAGTTCTTTTTTTTTTCGCACCATGGTCAATTCTGTACAAGAGATCCAGGAGCAAGCAATGCAGGTTTATTTGCCTGTGGTATGAGGGCAAGAAGTGCGCTTTGTTGACGATCTTTTTAGTTGTGGCGTGCGAATTGAAACGTGCTGCGTCCGGGTTTTAGCAACTGCTTCAAGAATGGCTAATAAATCATCGCTGGCTCCAACTGTTTTATTAGCGTAGTTCGATATACCAGAACGTTGGTGTTGTTAGATGTGATGAGTTTAATTAATGCTCAAGCATTTCACACCTCTCCTAAACATTACGTTGGTCTTATCAATCAATGTTGTTTTTAAAGATGGCACCAGCACACCGGTGGATATCGCTCGAAATACCTTCGGGAGTTGCTTCCTTCCCCGACGGCTCATCTCTAATTCGCTTTCTTTGAGAAATTGCATTGCAAGTGTAAGTGTACTAAGAACTGAGTCCTTGTTCAATAATCACATATTACAAACACAGCTTCGTATAAACTGCCTCCATTCGATTAGTGTGACTGATGTATTTTACCAATATATGTAGGGACGTTGCGAATCCCTTCAATCAGGGGAAAATATTTCTCATATGTGTCGTCAAAGCGTTCAACGAATCATCTTACTGAGTGGGAATATTATCGCCACCCCAATTTGTCGACAACACTGCCGTAGTTTGATGAATGATCATCCAACGGTAGAAGAAGGCAAGCGTTTGTCTATGCAATCCACATTATTTGAATGATGATATTTCCCAATTGTCTAAATTCCAAGCACTGTACTCACTTTGAGGCCCTATACACAAAAAAGCCAGCATCAAGCGTCATCATGACTCACCAAAGCTTTTACTGCATCGCAATAAAATAGAGTCAGATTACGTTTCAATTACGTGTAAGTAGCTCTTATATAGCTCTAGAAGAAGAAGAATGGGGTGGAGCACATTCGGCAAGCACTCTCAAATTATGACAGTTAGATTGCCACTATCCCTCAAGAGGAAGGTATATAACAGCTGTATCTTGCCGGTACTTAGCTACGGAGCAGAAACCTGGAGATTTACAAAGAGGGTTAAGCTTAAATTGAGGACGACGCAGCGAGCAATGGAAAGAAAAATGGTAGGTGTAACCTTAAGAGACAAGAAGAGAGCAGAGTGGATTAGGGAACAAACGGGGGTTAAGGATATCATAGCTGAAATCAAGAAAAAGAAATGGACATGGGCAGGGCATGTAGCGCGTAGACAGGATAACCGCTGGTAACTAAGGGTAACTGACTGGATTCCCAGAGAAGGGAAGCGGGTTAGGGGAGACAGAAGGTTAGGTGGGCAGATGAGATTAGGAAGTCTGCGGGTATAAATTGGCAGCAGCAAGCACAGAACCGGGTTAACTGGCGGAACATGGGAGAGGCCTTTGTCCTGCAGCGGACGTAGTCAGGCTGATGATGATGATGAGCTCTTATATCTAGAACTGCCTTTCACAATTCACACTGGAATTTTTCCAATGCTTCATCAAAAAAGTAGCACCTGCCCAGGCATGTCTAAATACGTCGGTGCGCTTACCATCTCCATTTTATTTTTCTGTGGGCTGCAATTCATGCCAACGTCAGCTACAATCAGTGAGCGCACATTTAATATGTCATGTGTTTGTCAACCCGTAAAAAAATTATTTCGCAACATGCAAATGAACTTTTTATCAACAGTATTAGACAAACTAACAATACAGATGCCCTCCAAAATCAACGTGTTCCTCGACATAGATTGGTTCTTCGTAAATGGTCCGTAAACGGGGAGCAAATGGGTCCGGAGCAAATGAGCAGAGCGGATCTGCGCGGCTATTCATTAGTCCCGAGCTCTCCGCAATGGACGGCCGCCGGTAATTAACTCGACTAGATTCGCCCGATGCCGCGTCAGCCGATCGCTGACGACTACTGACGCGTGCTTCACCCTGTAGTCGAGTTCATCAGACCAGACAATGCACTTTGGGAGTAATTGTCTACTATTTCACCGACTTGGGCAAATCCACATGCTAGTGTCATAATCGCTGCATCAATTTTAAGGCACGCTAGTAATCTACAAAGCAAAATGACTTAGTAACAATACTACTACTACTACTACTACTAATAATAATAATAATAATAAGTGTAAACAAAAAGAAAACAAAACTTATCTGCTTTCGAAGCCCTCTAATACACATAAAATGGATACACCAATTTTTCTTCACACCGAGCAGTAAAACGCATGCATATGTCCTGCAGTGGAAAATGTCGAAACATTCAGATATCCAGGCGTAATTTCTCATAGTAGTATGTCTTCGCAACACCACATGGCATTTGTTCCAAACTGAGAAGTGTGGCATGTCTGCTTTTCAATATAAAAAGCTTGGTGCCTTTACCAGTATAAAAAACAAGAATAGTTCATTCGCTGGCATATAGTGTGGTAAAATGTGGTATCACAGTTTTCGAATTTTGCCTAAAATGCTCGAAAACACGCATTGATAGTTTACTTCGAAATATTTTAAAAAGTGCAGCTTACGGTAGTAAGGTGATGCCAGTGCTATTTTCTGTATTTGGGTTTTAGTGTATGGCAGGATTTGTTTAATAAAACAGTTGTGCTGAGATACAATTGGTTTGATGACTTTAAGGTACCATAAGTAACGCGTCGACCCCTGAGAGAAAAGAAGCGTTTTATTGTACCCCGGTTTCCTAACAAATATGGGGAAGCATGTAGAAGTGTATATATTCCAAATATTTTCTATGCACTACCTCCAGAATTTTTTCAGCGAGTTCAAAAAAGCAAATAAAGAAATTACTCGCTGAGTTGTAAAATCACATGATCTACTTTATGTCATGCATGCTCTGGGTCTCTCCTTTGTCCTTCTTTTTTATTTACTGTCTGTAAAAAAAGCAATGGTGTCTGTCTTTAGTCTGTTCGTTGGCAAATAAGCAACAGTAATTTTTGTTTTCCTTGTATCCACATCGCTGTAACCGGCTCTTCCGGGCCTAGCTGTACAAGTCCTTGGGACTTAGACAGGCCTGTATTTTTGTACTTCTGATGGATGTGTACAATAAATTATTATTATTATCATTATTATTATTATTATTATTATTATTATTATTATTATTATTATTATTATTATTATTATTATTATTATCACTGGCTTGCGATTAACCTACTTCTATAGCTTGAGTTAGAGCGTGGGCTTATACAGTCAACGGGCTGTTCAAATGAATACCGTTACTGCTTGTGTGAATGGCATAGTGTAAGGCGAAAGCTGATAGCTTCCAAGAGACACCAAAGGCAAATAATAAGTGGACGTTGATTATTTACACAGCGGTACAGAAACCCGGTAGTGCTAGTTTCCTGCCAAGAAAATAGTGCTTATGCTGAAAAAAAAAAGAGCCACGTTTTCATGGTCCGCGTCGCGCTAGCACGCCTGAAATCACACGTGCCTGAAAGCTATCTTTCTGATGTCACTGTTACCGTGCTCTACGTTGCCGCCCACCTTTACTACAAGGCCGCCGGCACCAGTAGCACCCCGAGCGAACGTACGAGAGCCGCAGTAGCAACACCAGCCATTGAACAATTTTCTGCAATAGTGGAGGTCATTTCCCTACCTGCACGGTTAAACTGAGTCATGCTTGATGGCAGCACCTATCCAGCCATAAGCTAAACTTTTAAACCTCCACGGCCGGGCTAAACTGCACCTGCGCGCGCTTCTTTCCTTAGTCCTTCTCAGCCATCGCGAATACAACGGGAGAGTTTCTGAGTATATGTTCCGCCACCCGTCGGCAGTAGGGGCACAGCGGTTCTGACCTTGCATCTTGTGCGCCGCGCACGCAGGACAAAGGAGTCTTTCGATGTGAAACTATCAAATGGGGGTCCTCGACAAAGAGAGGGAAGGGGATCATTAAATAAATCAGGGATAGTTGGAGCATCATCTGCTTAAAAAACTAATATTACTAGACAGCTTTCCGCTTAATGTAGGTATGTATGTGCTCGTGAATAAGACAAGCTGAAACTCAGTAAAAATGCAGAAAAATAGGCTAATAAGCAGCATAATTTAAGAGCCATCAAGCACTGGCAATGATCAGAAAGAAAGATGAACAATGCTGCTCCCGTTCTGCAAGCAGAGAGCACCAAATACCTTTGGCCCTTGGTCTCGTTGAACAACGCCGTCGCAATTAAGAGACGTCACTCTCAGAGTTACGAGCACGCCTTCCCTTTGCTTGCTATTTTCTTATTTCATTTATTTTTCCGAAAACATTTGAAGTGCTTTTTCAGGGCTAAAAGCTTCGGTCTGCAGCCTGACAAATCTTTGAAACTTGTACGCGTGTTGTATATCTAATGGCTAAAAAAAAACTGCGCATAAGGAGAGAGAAAGTGAGAAGAGAAAGAGAGAGTACCCCTGCTGCCTAATTACTTCTTCAGATGGCTGCACAGAAAGTGGTTGTGTGCATTGTCCAGGTGTTAACACCACCTGTAAATATTGATTCCAAGGACCCCAAGCCTTTTTCCATTCTTTTGTATTGCAAGCCACATCCAAGAGGAATGCGAACCAAGTACGCAGCTGCTTACGCTCACAAGCTGCTTGCCCCAAAATTAAAAAATCTAGTGCAAATTCGTTATGCGCTACCCGTCAAGTTCATAGAATAACATCTTTAGATATAGAAACTGACAACATTACAAGTTTTTGGCAAGTCATCCAGCTTTTTTAAATCTGTATGTATTTTCTTGTAGCTTAGTGCTACAAACAGGATTTTGTCACCTTTTATCGCTAGTGTAACTTGCTTTATTGTGATATTTACCCACCACGGCTGCTTTTATTTGGTGCTTTGTCATTGTTCAGTCTACAGTGATTTCTCGAGTCGAGAAGGCAGTCCCACAACCTTCAGTACGCCCATTACGCACATGGATATGTATTAGCTGTGTGAAGGTGTACTGCTGTGTTCCGCCATAGCCGCTTGATCTCTGTGGTTCCGTAGGTCTAGTGGCTAAGGTACTCGGCTGCTGACCCGCAGGGCGCGGGTTCGAATCCCGGCCGCGGCGGCTGCATTTGCGATGGAGGCGGAAATGTTGTAGGCCCGTGTGCTCAGATTTGGGTGCACGTTAAAGAACCCCAGGTGGTCTAAAGTTCCGGAGCCCTCCACTACGGCGTCTCTCATAATCATATAGTGGTTTTGGGACGTTAAACCCCACATATCAATCAATCTCTGTGGTTCCGTATTGCAAGTCTAGTTCGGAGAAAACACCCATTGTTTCTTCTCACTGATTCCCAAACAATACTGAACTGTGCGCCAAGTGACACAGAGATATTGCGAGAGACAACCTCATCATCAACGACAAGTCAGCATCGACGGTCGTATGCAGCAGACACTAGCACGATGAAGACTGTGTTCCTGCGTTATGCATAAGAAAACTTATTCGTGGCTCCGCACCTACTCATTCCGAGGACTATCTTTCCTACTTGATTTCAAGGGCATAGAAACTTCGCAAAGATTCTGCTTCACGAGCTTCGTTTCTACGTCAAACATTAAGGAAGCGAAAAGCGGAGACCAACGAAACAGATCTGGGGCCGGATTCACAAAACTCACTTATGAAAACATTTTTGCGCAAGAGAAATTTTGTTGCGTAAGTCGATTCACGAAACGAAAAAACATCGTAAGAGGCCATCGTTGTCACATCGGCCGCTGCAAATAAAGCGCGCTGTGACTGCCCGAGAACATGTCAGCGATGGTAATGCAGTTGCTATATTGGCTTACGTCACCGAAAAGTGCTCGTAAGTGGATTCACGAAGCGAAATTGTGCGTAAAAATAGCATGGCTGAGAGAAAATCCTAAGAGTGGTCCGGACCACTCTTAGGAACAATGTGGCTACTTAGACCCTGCTGCCGCGGCGGTACACTTTGGTGCCCTGGCTGGTTTTGAGTTAATTCAAGCCCATTAAGGGCTGCCTGATGACTGCTGGTGCGTTTTTATTTCTTTCGGCACTTTGAGCTTCGCGTGTTGTTTCCCTTGTACGCAGCGGATGGTGTTGACAACCACCATCGTCCAATAAGTTTGAAGTCGCAGTAATTGAAGAATTCTATTGGGCGTCAATGGCATAAAACTACGCATGTCAAGATTTGTGGTTGGATGAAAACCAATGTGATACGTGAATGGTCGGTGCATTCGAACGCAGCATGGCATAGGATCAACCCTATTTGTTATGTTGTTGCGTTGCGCCCATTTCATTCAATTAAAAGTGCGACCCGTGATCCTTGCCTCATTGGTGGAAATTACCACAAAAGAGGTTAATGGGAGCACATTCTTTGCACGCTATTGGAAATAAAAATGAGAGGAAGTTTTCAGTGAGTAGTTCGTAAAGTTTGTGCTCTAGTGTACTTTCATTGGCTTTAACTGTGCAATGGTTGTGATCTCTGAAATACAGCTCTCGATACACTTTGGGACGATCTGGAACAAAGCGTACTTTGTAAACCAAAGCGTATTAGGGGTGCGCGTGATTACGCATGGAACTACAAACAAATCATGCATCTTCACCTTCACTGTTCAGACACTGATATGGACCGTGATAATATGGCAAGCAATCGGAATGAAATGACCCTAGTAACTTTGTATGACACCGAAAATATGCAAACCTTCATGATTCTGGAGCAAACCTTGGCTGAATTCATCCCTGCGTCAATTACCAGCCATTTAACTTGGCGCACGAACATCATTCAAAGGTAGAGCAAGCCACTGACATGTATTTTGTGCGACGCAGCGACCACTTGACCTGAGAATAATAGCGTTGCGAAGGCGAATCCTCTGTCGCATGCTCTGATCGAAGCAGACGACAAACGCGAGCAGAAGACGGCTTGGCCGACAGGCACAGCTTGTGATTGGTTGTGAAGCAATACCCTCCACATCAGCTCACTCCGTGACGTTGCCAAAACACTTCTTTCATCTGGCACGCCTGTCCTGTTCGTCATATCACTCCCCTTGCACATAAGAGAAAATTTCTTCACGCCGTGAAATTAGTGCAAGTACTTTCTAAGAGCTCTCTTATGTGCTGCGCAGTTGTCGAAAACAACATGGCATCGTAAACAGCATGTCGGTCGGTGCGACTTTCAGCAAACGCTTCTCGCATGAGTTACTTCAGCGTTTGACTGGATGTGTTGTGATTACAGCAGCTCTTTCGGTGCGTGTAAGCAGTGCGGAAAGCTGTGGCAGTGCAATGGTGTACGGTGAAGCGCAGCGAAGCCGGTGCGTCGGTGTGGTTATCAAGCGGGGATCGGCGTCGATGTATCGATGGCAACTAGCACTCGAGAAGCCTGCAATGTGTGTTTGTGTGCCGGTAACAGTTCGTTCGCTTGACTTTCCAGCCTCTCAGTTGGATGCTGTGCGACATTTTGGATTGACAGCGTTTTGACACGTTACTTGAGTGACCCCAAGTACGTACGAAAACGTATGAACTACGCGCTCGGTTCTTGCTTCACCACTAGTTAGCCCGTACGCTTCTATTTACTTGACAGCAATGTACTGTTCGGGAGTGAAACGATGTTCGTTGTGAACAAGTGGTGCTGTGTTGACGTTCCAAGACTTTTGAACAAGCTGTGCTCGTGTGACCGAAAATTGAAAGACAGCGTTGATAACTGTTTTGCCCTGCGAAGTTGTGGTGGGGCAGCTTGGCGCTTTTGTTTCTTAAGTCGTCACTTCTCCTTTTTGTGATAACCATAGTCCTAGCGCTGTGATGTGATCAACCAAAACTGCGCGTTGCTACATTCTGTTGTGGATGATGTTACTTTTAGAGCGCGCCTAAACTGTTCTTCGGTAACAACTTGAGAATTCTATGTGGCAGCGAGAGCCCGTGAACGTCAAGCTTCCCTCCGGCCCCCAGACCTAGCGCTGTGATGTGATCAACCAAAGCTGCGAGATGCTACATTCTTTTGTGGATCGTGTTACTTTGGAAGCGCGCCTAGAGTGTTCTTCGGTAACAACTTGAGAGTTCTATGTGGCAGCGAGAGCCCGTGAACGTCAAGCTTCCCTCCGGCCCCCAGAAAAAGGAAAGATTTCACCAGTGCCTTGCTTTGGATGAAGTTGTAGGCCAATATCGCCTAACTACAGGTTTCCGAGTTCGTCTGGCCATTGTTTTTCACGGCACTAGAGCCTTGACAACAGCCGGTCATGGCCAGTTCTTACGCGTTATCAATGGACGTGCACGCCTAACCAGCCCTTCATTGCTGTCATTGGCAGCTTCCAGTCTGCAGATGCCCTTTGCCTGTTGGCCGTACTTGGTTCCTCATGACACCGACGGCTACTAAATGCTGCCATCGGTGAGTTCACCTTGCAGAACTAAATCTCACCGCTACTATAATTCACGCAGTTCTATAACGGGTGCAAGTTTTTAAGCCCATCAGATGTAATGTTACTCTATGGTAAGTTGAAGCATGAAAAATTTACTACTACTGTTATATACATACATATATTATGGAGCAAATAAATAAAAAGTTTTTTGTGATTTGATACAAGTGAGCTTTTGTTTGATTATGAGGTTGGGCCTGTCGATTGACCACGTTTGATAGTTGGAAAGTTAATGTGAATTTATTTTTCAGGAGCCAGGTTGCACTTAAAAATTTATGTTATTTTGGAAAATTAGTTCTAGAGACGATTACCACTGTGGTAGTACTATACTTCAGTAGGACATATATATTGCTGTACGTAAGTTTTACATGAGGCTTCAGTTTATTTCAAAGTGATTATAGCAGATTTTAGTCACTTTAACAAAGTGATAGCTTCCTGAAATAAGTAATTAAAGTGAGTGCTTTTAATGATTGTATTTAAATATCTCGTTTTTGGCTCTTCACAGATCGCAGAGATTGGTTTGTTAAGGTCCTGTGATGCATCGGTTGCACATTCTGGCACATCAATCCTCATCATTACTTGGAGCACCTGTACAAAAATAGGAAGGACACGTTCTCCCTAACTCTGCAAGCCTATGTCACAGCTGGGACTCTTATCATTCAGCGGATGTGGCGTGGAAGCATGCATGGCAGCCTCATTTGGAAGGACTGCGATCTGCTTGGGAGCTTCGAGGGCACAAAACTGCCTAACGGCTGGCTGCAAGGTTAGTTTTTCTTTAATACATACGATTACGTGAACACCACTTACTGTGCACAAATTGAAAACCCAAGCATGGTTGCTTTCAGTGGATACCTGTAATATTCTTACACATAATTCTTATTCAACATTTATAGAACTATATTGCAAGATAATTGAGAATGTTGAAAGCTGAAAGCCTGCAGCTTATTAATGAAACTCCAATAATCTGAGACTCAAAAGCTTGTGCTTTGAAACGAGCACAAATACTTTGATTCCTTATTGAGCTCTCGAGCTTGTGACTCCCTCTGTGGATCAAGTGCTCTGGAAGGAAATAGCAAGTGGGTGAAAATTGCCTGGCTGTTCACAACTTGCAAGGAGAAAGACCTATTGAAAAAGCCTCAGATGACATAGGGCCAGTAACTGCATCTTTTACTTAATGTAGCTTTTTCTCTCTCAGTGCTGTAGCTTGTGTTTCAGCCGAACATGTTCACCACGATTGCATAGTGATATATATTTTTCTACAAATTGTACCTGACCTAAGTATGCATTGTTGATCTTTAAAGGTGACGTTCAGTGTGTTTCAAAGCCATGGCTTCTTATTTCTCTGTCTGTGGCTAGCCTATTTCAGCAGCAGAGCGATGCAGCTAGCACACATGCAATACAAGTCATGGAGCGCTCCTTGGGTGTTCTGTGCAGGACGCAGCATATCCATGCGGCAAGACACTGGTATAAACAATAATGGTGAGTGTGGGTGGCACCTGTAGGAGCCCGTTGTGTTTGTTGCGTATGATTATTTCCCCTGATTAAGTGCATTTTTGAAAGGTTTTCTTCATTTAGAATAATAGATGTCAGCAACAAGCACATTCATAATCCACAAGTTCTTTGTATCTTCTAGACTGCCCATTTGCTCCTATATGCGGTATGGTGAGCTGGCTATGTTAGACAACCTTAAAGTTATAAACATTGGCTGTTGTGTTGTAATGCAGTCTAACTTGTGTTTCTTAGTGAACTTATTTGTGGTCTACTTCTCGCACCTAGTGTAAAGTCGAAATAGAAGAAACTCTATTGGCTTTTTATGCCTGTCAGAAAATTCATGCCTTCATCTATAACATTGTAGTTTTTCGCTTGTATCATATTAAATATATTTTCAGTCTTCACTGTTTGTGTGTGTGTGTGCTGATGCTTGTCATTGGCTTCTGAAAATACAATATCTGTAAATATGAGCACATAATTGACAACTATACACTCTTGCATGTAGCATGGTTGTAACAAGGATCTGTATTTTTCTAAGTTCCAGCAGTAATAAGGGGTTCGGTGCTCCACGGTCATGTACAGTGTATCAAGAACAGAGCACAGAAGACCAACAAGTATAAAGGGACTGCCAGTGACTGTTCTCCTGCTCAAAGTTTACAACAGCAGAAAGAGCACATTGTGATGTCAGGAGCAGCTGCTGCTTAACTTCTTAGCAGTGCATTATTCAGCCGTTCATTTGCTTGCATTCGAAATTATTTAAATTTTGCATGGAAGATACCAAACTTTTGACACTAATTTAAAGGCGGCTGTAGTGTTAGGGGGCAAATATTTTCGAGCTGAAGTTTTTAACATGTGTGTTAAGTGCCTGCGTGCCTCTACATTTACATGCCGGAAATCACAGCATCCATCGTCGCCAATGGTAACTGTGTTTGCATTCTTTGTAGTACAAGAAGTAAAGCCATGGATGCAGTAATCATGTACTTAGTCGATGTAATCCTTCAGTGTACACTCATTTGTATAGCACCAATGATGCCATGAGTGTATAAGCTCTGGGAAGTGAATCTATGTGGATTATTTTATTTGGAAGGAAGAGGATCATCACTACTCCTAGTATATCTCAACACTAGTTTTTAGTGCTTGGGTATTATCCCACTGCCTGTCCGTCCTTGAACAGTCTACTTATCTACGGTGTAAGTGTAACTTTTTAAATGTATACTTTGCTCGGATAGGTTTGTTCATAATGTAATGCAAGTGACTTATCATCTATGCAGCTCTACTCAGACTAGAAATAAAAGTATTTATTTTCATATGTAGCTATAGCATGCATTCACTTGTGTTTTTCTAGGTGCCTGTACAATTGTTTAGCCCTACAAAAGTGCTGGTATACTCTAATATTGAATGTGGCATCTTAAAATAGATTGTTAGTGGAAGTAAGAATGTGTTTACAACCAATATTACTATCCTCAGATGAACTGTGAAAACTCTGTGGAAATTTATTTACATTTTTTGAACTTTGTGAAGGCAAATGTTGTTATGTTCTCTTATTGTGGTCCCTGTTTCATGCAAATGACACATAATTACTTTGCAGTGGCATAGTATTAGTTGTTATTTTACACATATGTGCTGAGCAACATCGCAGTTGAGGCCAGCAGCAAGATATACATGCAGTGCACTGGAGCATCACCTCACATAGTGTAGAGTCTTTGCCCACCAGTAAACTCAATATTTTTCAAGCAGACTAATAGACATCTGTATGGGAACTGTGTTGATGTGCAAACTTTGAAGTCTTCTTGAGGAGTGTTTTTCATCATTTTTGTCCAAGTGAAGTAGCTACCAAGGGCCACAACTGGTGGGAATGTGGTGGTTTCCTCTCTCAAAAAGCACTCTTACCAGCTGCCTCAATGTTAGCATGGGGTGAATTCACGAACTGGAAAAATAATTGACCTTTGTTTTCTTGGCCGAAAGAGTCACTTCCACCGTTGAGCCACCACGACGCGCCAGAATAGAAACTTTTAGCTAAATAAAGTTGATTCTACTTTTGAGAAGTGTTTTGGGGAAACGAAATGGCACCTATAGCTGTCAATATAAACACTGTTTGCACCAAGGAGCTTAGTAGTTTATAATTGTATTATTTATGTATTGTCTAGAATTTACTCGCGCTGTGCCAACTTTCAGCCCAAATGTCCTAACATGCTTTGTTAGTGGGTTGTGAATGAGCCAAGCTATGTAAATAAACAGAGTGATATTGCAGACATGTACAAAATATTGATGCACAGCCCTTTTCGTTAGCATGACATTGTCAAGGGCTTTATTCTTGTGTTTTTTATAAAACCTGCTTGTCACGGGGCAGCAGCGGAAAACTATGCATCAAGATTTTGCGAGATGGTTCGAGAAACACCGTGTTCAGACATAACAGTGCCAGTGAATTTCTCTTGTAAGTTACTTTCTGTAGTATATTCAAAAAGAGTGTATTAGAATTGCTGTTTTATAGCCATTCATTTTAATATTTACACCTGAGTGTGTGTATGTATGTATGTATGTATGTATGTATGTATGGGTGTACATATGTATATGTATGTGTGCGTATATGTATGTATGTATATATGTATGTATGTATGTATGTATGTATGTATCTTTTAAATGAGAATCCGTTTATCATTGGTGAGTAAGTTTGGTAATGATTTGGCTGAATTTGTTTCTAGTTATTTCTCTTTTGAGCCATTCTACATTTCAATTTGTTTTGTACTGCATAAAAATAAATGTAACCTTACACAGAATATGTGTGTTCGAAGAAGTTGCTTCATTTACCAACCTACAGTCATGGGCAAGAAATTGGGTGAAAGGGAACGAACCTGCGAAGATTAGTTTAGAGCATAGCTACTCTACATGGCATATCTCATAAACATTGGGTTGGTTGAATATGTCGACTTCAACCTTTCAATTTTGATCAGAATAAGCAAGCTATCACCCGTGGTTGTATATGTATGTGATATTTATGCATACTGTGATACCGGTTGGCAATTACAATTAAGGTCACAAACCTAGTCAAGCTGAATGCACGAATTTTGTCCGTGCACCTTTAATCTGCACTGGAACTGTTGTTAATAAAAAATAAACTTCAGTTTAGAAATTTATTCTAGTAACCAAAAGCAGGGTATCTCTTTATCACACAAATCAAATTGCCTTTGTTCTGTTCCATTCTGGACAATCGGGAACCCTCTCTGCAGAACTCGATTAACTGCTATAGTTCATTTTAACCATTGACAGCGACATTACACTGAAGCGTGCAGCATGACAAATAGCGGGAGAGAAGACACAAACTAATCACTTTGTTTGCGTCAGCTCTAACTGTCCGTGCTCTTTGGTCTTGCTGCATGTGATGATGCTCACCAAATTAGCACGAAATCGTGTCCATACAAAGGCAGTCAACTTGGCTGCAAGCAGTTAGCTCACTGCATGTGTAGGTTTTCTTCAAAACACCGTGAAGACTGATTGCTGGTCGAATATCCAAACACGTGAAAAGTAATATACCAAGTATGATATTGGTATTTCAGCACTGGACACTTTTGCGATAAGAGAGGTTGGAGGAGAAAATTATGATCCCTGAATTGTTTAATTTTTGAAGGAGCACAGTACAGCGCTTTTGGGTCAAAAGGGGAGTGAAAGAAGCAAGTGCGAAAGCCTACTTCTCAAAGAGTTAGTACCCGCCACCACGCATAATGTCCCGCCGGGCAACCTCTTGAAAAAGAAAAGTGCTCAGTGATTCTGGGAATCGAACCAAGTACCTCCTAGATTGTAGTTGAGCGCTGTAACCGCTCGTCCACTGCAGCAGTGCTTGCATTCACCCTATCGCTGATATATCGTCATTCCTTCGAATGAAGCCAAATGCAAAAACGTCCGGTGAAATTTTGTCAAAAATAAAAAAAATAGTTAGAATGCGTTTGGCCAAGGTTAGATAGAAACCGCCACGTGTGACTGTATAACCGTGCGCTATTTATTCTTGTACATTACTGTCATGACGTTGGGATAGCCGGCTCTAACGTACGCTACCTTCTCATAGTTTGCCAAATATAAATAAGAAAATGAAAATATACATCGGCCTGTGACAACGCTAATCAACTATTATGAGTTCACTGTCACTAGTGTCACTTTCACTAGATGAATGCTCAGTTTGCTTTCATTCTTGTTATTTAGGAAAGTTTTGGCTCATTAACTCAACTCTCCTAATTAGCACTGATTCTCACATCTAAGGACAGTCACACTTCATCTCGCTTTCTGAGTGGCTGTCACTCCCATATAACGCGTACTCCACTTTTTTATGCTCTCCGAGCATCTGACGCTGCTTTGCGGAGACTTTCCCTCACTTCTGCTGGGCCAGAAAATTGTCTTCAATCTATCAATTTCAAGCTTTCGCGAAGCCGAAACGAGAGTCTCTCTCTCTCTCCCTTTTCATCCTTTTCGCACGTGTGATAACGTCTCTCGACCTCGAGACTCGTATACACGTCCCTTGCTTTGTTTGCGCAATCAAACAACGCTGGACGAAATATTTGCACCGTGTTTTGTGAAAAGCATTAGCACTGAGACACCTCCCGACGAGTCTTCCTCATTTTACGTAGACATATACCTAAGCGTAAGCGTATGCACGTTCTCGCATTCCGGCTTTATAAAAATGCTGCGGTGCATGGAACCAGTGAAATTGCGCTCACAATTTCATTTGATTACTGCTGTTATCTATTTCCGCACAATTTGTCTGCAGGCACCAAAGTCGCTCATGTGTCTTGTAATAAGAATATTGTAACAAAGGCTACCTTTGACTATAGGTACAAAACACCCTTACGTTCACCACTATACCGTGCTAGATTGCACTGAATTAGTTAAGTAGCAGCGCAGCTACTTAACTAATTCGCGTTAAATAGGGGAAGACATTCGAGGCACATTTTCAAACATTGCATGCATCGATTTATGTGTGGTTTCATTTATCTGGTGCACATGAAGTGTTGTGTACTTGTACTTGGTGAGATAGCGCATGTATTGCTCGGTGGCTTAAGGCCATCGAGCAATTATGTTTTTAGCTACAGTCGTTGATTAAAGGCGAGTGCTTGGCTTTGCACAGCCCACCAAACAACGTAGGCGGCATCCCGTAAGCGCTGTAGCAGACGCTCGCGGAACTGAAACTTAGATGCAGCAAATCATTGGCTATCATCGTATACTCTCGATTCTAGACGCTTTGCCTGCTACCTTGATATTATCGGCACACACTTCTTTCTTTCCTTGTCGTTTCATCGGCTATCGTGTGTCCCCCTTGCCCTCTTAAGTGCCGAATAAGTTAAATTCATACCCGCGCTATAGCAATCCCTCCAGAGCCCCGCCGCGGTGGTCTAGTGGCTAAGGTACTCGGCTGCTGACCCGCAGGTCGCGGGTTCGATTCCCGGCTGCGGCGGCTGCATTTCCGATGGAGGCGGAAATGTTGTAGGCCCGTGTACTCAGATTTAGGCCCGTGTACTCAGATGTAGGCCCGTGTACTCAGATGTAGAATTACACACACAATAGAAGCAAGTTGTGTAAGATGAAGTGCTTCAGTTTTCCGTTATGTGTTTCGAACTTTGTTGAGGGCATAGTATCTGCCTTAGTGGAGGATACAACCTTGAACATTACAATTACCTTCAACTTCCTCGGGCCATATAGAAGAAGGTTTTCCTATGTACGAGACATTTTGTGAATACGTACGTCATTTTCAACTTTTGAAAAATATTAGTGATTACTAGTAACTGTACGTATTCTGTAATGTTTCCAAAGTTGTGTTCATCCCGTGTGCTCAGATTTGGGTGCACGTTAAAGAACCCCAGGTGGTCAAAATTTCCGGAGCCCTCCACTACGGCGTCTCTCATAATCAAATGGTGGTTTTGGGACGTTAAACCCACAAATCAATCAAGTAATCCCTCCAGATAAGAGAATTTTTGGCTAAGAAAATGCGTAGCCAAAGCGAAAGCTTTGTGAATTCGGCCCCTCGATGTTGCAACTTCACAAGACGCTTTCACTGAACAAGAAGCAGTAAGTGCTTGCATGCAAATAATAAACGGCGACGCTGATCACACGGGTCGATACCACACTATGATAGGACGATTGCACTCCCAAGTGTTTCACTATCATTCAAAATGAGAGAAGGTGCTGAAATAATAGAAAAAAGGCATGTTTCTCTGCAGGCGCGAACGCCTTCCTTCGTTTTGGAAGATAACTGCCAGATGACGCTCGTGTTTAACGGGCCTCGATGCACTCGTTCGCCTTCGCTGCACGGATCGAGAATCTTTAACGCAGCGGTTCCAGAATACAATTCACCGATTTTCTTGCGCAGAACATCAAACAAACATTTTCTTCACTCTCTCCACACGCAAGACTGTCGTCATTCGACGACATTTGCTATGAAATATGCAGACACGTAGTAAGTTTCTTATATAATAAACAGATTTTTATTACGCCTCTTGATATGTGTAAAGTTTCTTTTTTATTGCAGCTAGTTTGGTTATTGCAGTCGGACAGTTTCACGTCATCGGGATTATTTCGCAAATGTCTCACTCGCAACACACTTCGTCTGGTACATTCAGCATAATTTCTTGGTAAATAAGGCTCTGCTGCTGATAATATTCCTGTTATAGATGTTGTCATACATTTGGCTTTCACACTGACATAAATTGCCTTTTACCTTTAGTGCCCCTTTAAGAAAAGAAAAATTTACCTCTGTCTGTAGTCGGATACGAATTGAGCAGTAATGAGTATCGCCACAGAGATGAACGAAGCGTGATACCAAATCACCTTCACGATCAAGGAGATAGTCTCGCTCATGCACTCGGCCATTTTTTCTTAAGGGCAGCCTATTGACGGTATGGCTCATGACGTCCGTCTAGAATGTTCGCTCATTGGAGCAGCCGTGTGCGCATCTTTTGCAGGAGTAAATGTTGCAGGTTTATCAAGCTGTATCCGACTAAAGGTACATGTTGAGTGGGAATCCGACGTAGTCTTCCTTCTTTTCAAGCTAAACAAGCACTTGGAAACCTTTCGTCAAGGGTATTTCTTCATAAAACTCAAAGGCAAGGGTCCGGAAAATTTCCACAGGGAAATATCGTCATAGGAGCAAGATTCACTGCCAGAGCCTTCTGGTTGCACTGAAGAAAAGTATTTTTTGTAATGAATTCACTTTGGTCCAATTTACGAAGAAAAACATGCTGAAATTTTCTGACATAAATCAATGTAAAGAGGCATCAATTCGTCTGTCACAGTATTCCTTTTTTTATTACAATCCGCATTGTCTCGATGTTAAATATCTTGATTTGAGAAATATAGATGCATTGTAGCATTCCTACTTTCTGGATACATATATGGTTAAAAACTTGGCTTATTGTCGACATTGAATCATATTCACCTCCTATCGTGGCAGATTGTTTCACTATTTTATTGCACACGGATATTTATGAGGTGGTCAACTGAGACACAGATAAGCTCTAGATAACCGAGTGCCACGGTCTTGTCACAGAGAGGGAGGGAGAGAGATTGACTTTATTTAAAACATATCCTGAGGATGCTAAGAAAGGGTCATTCCGACCCTTAATTCAACCTGGAGGCTCCGCCCACGATGGCGCTCGCAGCCGAAGGCTTGTAGCGATGTCCCGGCCCTCTGGACCGCCTGTAGTTGCAGCTTGTATTGATTGCTCTTGAGGGCTTCCTGCCAAGCCTCTTGGGTATTCAGTTGTGTTGCGCTGTGGGTAGGGCACAGCCAGAGCATGTGTTCAAAATTGCAATAGGGATTGTTGCAAAGGGAGCATGTGGGTGGTGTGTCGGGGTCGACTCTGTGTAAGGTGGATGGTGTTATGTACGTGCCGGTTTGCAATCTTCTGAGAGTTAGAGCTTGTGCTTTGTTAGGTTTTGGGTGCGGTGCCGGGAAGGCACGTCTTTGTGCCCGGTAATGTGAAGCGATCTCGTGGTATGTGACTGCTTTGTCCTGGCTGCAGAGATTCTCGTACCGCTCACCCATCGAGGGGTTGTTGTCCGCGGCGCGGCGTGTGAGCTGACGCGCCAGGCGGTTGACCTTTTCGTTGGGATTGCAGTGGTCGAGTCGCGGTAACTGTCCCATGTGGCCAGGAACCAGGATACGTCTTGTCACAGAAGTAAAACGATAAGTAATTTTGTCGGAATATTGTAGAAGGTGTCGAATATTACAACTCATATTACCTTTACTACTCATATCTTTCACAGTGAAAATGTCTGAGTTGTCATCGTCTCCTATTTTGTCATCTGTATTTGATTACATTTTGATATCACATTGGTGATCACTATAGCGATCATTTACAGTACTCTCGGCAGCATTGAAATCGAAGGGTCGCACATGCAACAAAACAGCGTCTATCTGAAGAAAGCTCAGTGATCGTTGAGTAGACTACTGAAAAAAGAAAACAAGAAAATAAAGCAAATGGTCACTGCTATGTGACGCACAGTGTTTTATGCCAGGTACACCGAACACTGAATGCATTTTCCATTCTTTTTCAAAAAGCTAAGAGTTTCG
This sequence comes from Rhipicephalus microplus, assembly GCF_043290135.1. Lineage (NCBI taxonomy): Eukaryota > Metazoa > Arthropoda > Arachnida > Ixodida > Ixodidae > Rhipicephalus > Rhipicephalus microplus. The sequence continues at coordinate 14,241 of NW_027465284.1, read as the reverse complement.
ACGTTCGTCCTGACATTGAACAGTATATCCACTGATTGCCGTAAAACTCGCATTACAAATGGGTGACCACAAGTGACCATAACCCGCCTGTCCCCAGCCCGTGGTCATCGCAGAATCGATGACGTTCAGTCAAGATCTAGTCTAGGTGTATGTCGACCACCTGCACCCTCCTCTGTGTCTCCTGCATCTGAGCCTGATGGGAGGTAGCTGGAAAGCTAACCTGAGGAAGCCTCGTGGACGAGTGCGAAGCGCGGTACACAATGCGAGCGCCGCTTTCGTGCCAGCTGCGGTTGCATCAGCACGTCTGCAAAAATTCTTGAAGCGGGGTTACAATGAAAGGCCACGATAGTTCCATCAAAGGAAAGAAAAGGAACCATTTAAGTGAGTGTAACCATGAGCTTAGGAACGGCACGCTTCCGACTTTTCTTGCAAATCAGGTTGTCATTTTTTATTTCTTCACCAGTGTACCTCACACTATACAGCCCACACACTTCCAAGTACAGGAAGTTTCCAGCACATGCGGATCTCTTGCAAAGGCATTGCAAATATAAGGGCTCTAATATGGGCGGCGCTAATTTTCAGCAAAAAAAGCACATTTGGGAATATACATACGCCCAAGCATTGACTGTACCTCATGTACACTTTGACTTGACATTTGTAAATGGGGCGCAACGTTAAATAAAAGCACAAAACCATGTTTTTTTCGCCACATTCTGGATGCGCCAACAGTGCTACGACCTTTTAGATCCTCTGTGGAAGCGCTGCAGTGCGAAGAAAAGAGCGGGCCACGTTCACTGCTGGAAACACGCTCTCTCCGCAAGAGTCGTACGAATCGCACGATTGCGACGGCCGAAGAGAACCCGGCACGCGCCCTCCATCTCGGAGGCCATTGCTACATGCGTAATATACGTTGTTCCAATGCATGTCGCGAATTTCGAGGCTACGCGGACAATCCAAGTATGTGAGTGGTGAGCGCAAGTGGATCCATTATTTGCACCTCATTAGCTCCAATCATTTCTTGGTTTCTTTATTCCCAGATGAGCAGTGCTGCTACATTGGGTATCGCCCACTCGAGCTAGCAGGATAGTTAAATCCGATGGTCAGTGTGTCCAGGGCTTTCAGATTCCAATTGCGGTAATTCGACTCACTGGGTCTGCTTGCGCTTAAACGAAACACGTTAAAAGATGCCACCGGCGCTGTAGAAAAGTGCCATAAATTTCTCCAAAACACACTTTTTCGTATATCTATGCAACTTCAGACGAGTCCGCTATCAGTCTGTCATTGCAGCATAAGGCGTATACACCATCATTAAATTGTGAACTGCTTAGGCTGAACATTCTGTGCATAAACTTAGGTTACAAAAAGAAAACACCAACGCTACTCACGTCCACCATGAGATTGCCCATTATACGTGCATCGTTAGCATGGCGAAGCTAAGACTGACTGGCGTGACACTGTGGATCTCATAGCTAATGTCCCACACACAGAATGTATCGTGAAAACACAATAATAATCATCAATTTTTTCATTTGACTGTGATTTTAATTAGCCAGGAAGAGTGAGCCTCTAAATCTGTGCCCCCGCAACAAGTTAACCTCTGGAATGCCTGTAGAAAGACGGCTATTCGTGTGCCCCGAACCAGAGTGGCCTTCTTTACAAAGCACTCGAGGCGACTGTTTGAACACAATGATAAAAGTCGTATAAGAATAACAGAAAAACTAACAAGCAAAAGTCAAGAGACGTTAGGAAAAAAGGTTCTTGAAAAAAAAAGTTTGATGAGGCGGGACAGAACAGGAAAAAAAAAGTTTTCCTGGAGGCGCCTTCATGCACTGGCTGTCGCCCAGAGCCCGCAACTTTGCCGCTGCTCTGTCGTCGCCGTTGTCGATGAGTGACGAATGAAAAACTCAGTGCGCAGCTGCTTCGTCGCATTTCCATTTGAAAAACCTTCGGGAACCTGCATCAAAGACGCCGTGACAACTCCTTGTTTGTTTGTTTTTTCTGTTCTGTTCTGTTTTGCTGTAGAGAGGTTGAGCTCCATAGTGCCTGGGCTACTTCATATCAATACGTTATGTAGCAAAAAAATATGGTTCATATTGCCTCGGCTACTAAGCTCTGCAGCTAAAAATTGGTTATCTCTGCCTCGCTGTGACGCCTTTTATTTGAATTTGCAGAAAGAGATCTCTGATCAATATCTGGGCGCTATCGCCGAATGCGTGACTGGCACGGAGTGACGACCGTGCAGCTGTCACGCTTGAGCTCTCAAAGCGAAGCTTCTTTCATTCACGTGACAGCCAAACCAGACGCCTTGAATGTGCAATCGGAACAAACCCAGCTAGCACTGCCTGAACTGAGTCCCGTTTTTCTTGCGCAGATTGTGCCCGTTCTTTTCCTACTTTCGGCATGCGGAGAGCTTCCCTGCAGTCTCTTATGGCGAATTCCACTGGTAGATCCGGAGAGGCCGCCGAAATCTTGGAGCGAGCACTCGGAGTGTGCCAAACGAGATCTGCGAGTTGAACACGTGAATGCCCCGCGTGAGGTCTCTCCGGAAGTTTTTTACACATACGTCACTAAACCAGCACCGAAACGATTTCCTTTTCTGCTCTCGGCGTTTCAATGATAACTGTGTCGCCGCGGCAAACCACGCATTTCGACCACGCAGTCTCACGGAAAACACGGCTACCGCTTCCAATTTTAGGAATCTAAACAAGAGCACAAAGTTACTAGACCACCTCAAAAAACGCTGAGGACAACCCAGCTGCTCGACTGTACCGAAAATGACGGCAACGCATTCTCGGAGTTCCAGCGAAATCCATCTCTGCAAGACGGAGCACGTGGAAACGCTCTATCGCGGAGTGTATTGCTCCGAATGTACCAGTGGAAAATGCGAACTTGTTCTGAATTTACCAGCGAAACATGGATTGTCACCTTTAGAGCAAGGAAACTTGCTTCCACTCGGCGAGTGGAATTCGCCATTAGCCCATTCGCGACGAGCTCCTGTCTGGAATTTGACCACGAATGGCTTTTGATTAGCGGCACTTCTGATCGTTAAAAGTGTTTGATCATTGTGTGTCTCTCTACGAAATTCGGTTGATGAATGATTTCGGGTTTTTGCACTTGGTCCTGCAAAGAGAGGTGGCGAGAGGCACCTGGAGCTTATTGCAGGAACACGGCATAAACTTGTGACACACCTGAAGAAGAAATTCTTGACTAATGTTTATTGATTACTTTTTTTGGAATATTGGTCTAACCTTAATTACAAACAATGTCTCTGCAGTTGAAAATTCTCCCTCACAAAGAACAATGCTGGTGATGCTAGTGCACGCTTACCCGTACGCCACCTGGTCATCCTTTCCTCCATAGCCCCCGTAGATGTTGAAGAATCCGTAAGGCTTTGTGGAAGTGCCCTTGTTCTGTGGACAGCCCACTCCCTACCAAAATCAGCTATGAATCTCTGCGGACGAAAGAAAAGAAAACTAAAGCTGACCGCTGTAACTTGAAGACGACACGAAAACTGTGCTTTCACGTGCTCAGGGAGTAGATGCCAACTATTAGACAAAGATGCCAGCAATGTACTGTCCAGTGAAACACGGAGTAGACAATGACACTGTTTGCGTACCGCTTATTTTCCACTCTGATAGCGAATCTTGTTGAATTATGAACGGCCACAGCATTAGGTGTCGGTGATGTTCCCGCTGTGTTCTAACCCCGAAGGTGTTGTCACTTATGGTACGCTAAAAACCCAAAAATAACTGTAAAAGCTCCACCTACAACTGCAGCTCTCCCACCTTACAAAACTTGCATAGGTGGCTCATCTAATCACTTATGCTTATTTTTGTGACGCGAAAAAACACCGCTTAATCAGATAGGTGGTTTCTAGTGCATACACATGTTGGCGCTACTGATTTTTGGTCGAGAAACGTTGACTTCTTGCGCAATTTTAGCAAAGATTTAGACAACACTCTGTTGAACATCGAGTTGAGATAACGAACTTTTATATACTACGGCACATATATGTTAGCACTAAAAAGGGTATATATGGTTGCAACTAAAACCACTTAGCACGACTCTCACATGACTGAGGTATTTATTTTAAAGCGACAGCATTAAAAGGCTCGTTTTGCAGAAATTCTGGTGTTAAAGTCAGCGTTGGCGTCCTTCATTCATTCAAATGTGGGGTTTAACGTCCTAAAACCACTATACGATTATAAGAGATGCCGTAGTGAAGGGCTCCGGAAATTTCGACCACCTGAGGTTCTTCTACGTGCACCAAAATCTGAGCACACGAGCCTACAGCATTTCCGCTTTCATCGGAAATGCAGTCGCCGTAGCCGGGATTCGATCCCGCGACCTGCGGTCAGAAGCCGAGTACCTTAGCCACTAGACCTACGCAGCAGGGCAGCACTGGCTTCATTGGTTGTGAGTGAAAAATGATCATCTTTTGCATGAGCGAAAAATTGAGGAGGATGCAAATAAACTAAATATGACAATAAAAGCCTTGAGCGAGTGGGAACCGAACCAGGGTTGTTTGCGGGGTAAGCAGATGTTCTACCACACAGTCACGCCTCTTTTTTCTCTTTATTGCTTTGCATATCCAGAATGTTGACCATTTCACATATTTACATAAATGGTCAAAATACAAGTGCGTCACATACACCCACAAAATTCATTGAAGTACCGTCAGCTCTTAGCTGACTAGTGAGCAATACTTGGGCATTCGTAACAATGGTTCAATGCGCAAAATCCAGTCTGGTACATTCTCTTGGCCCTTCAGCACATCAAGAAAATGGCACACAGATCCGAAAAATATTAGCGCACAGATAAAACTTCTACATACGCGTTTTCAAAGGCACATGGTTTTCCATATACTGTGCAGGCCCAGAAACATGATTAAATCAAAAAGCTACACCTGCCTCGTTTTTAAACGAAAGAAAACAGATGCCGTGTGGACTTGACGGTAATTGTTTTTTCAAGGTCTCTGCAATATTTCCCAGAAAAAGACCCAACTCCAGCAATCTATTACCACGTGTTCAATTGTTTCCGATTAACTACACAAATAGCAATGTGTGCTTCATGGGATGAATATCCCCTATCCTGCAACCATGTATCAACTGGTAAGGTACCAGTATGTAATTAAAGAAAAAAGTTTTGACCCCTTGCGCTACAAGCATTCTTTTAACACGTTTCAGAACATCCTAAAACCTTTCAGAACATCCTAACATGTTTCAGAACACGTTTCAGAACAGCCAGTTACTCGAAAGAAAACCCACCGACCTACCATCGACCTCGAACCCTTAACAGCCTGCACAATATAGCTGATGGTACAATGGTACAGGCAGTAAAACATCGACAAGGTCTTTATACAATTTTTAGGAGCGAAGCTCCTTAAGGCGTGGGCTGTGCGTCCCCTGTATGTAGCCCACCTCTCGTTCAGTTCTTGCAGTGTTCACTAGATGGCCGTACTTGTAGCTGACGGCATTAAGTATTACGCTAGCCACCGCCCGATCTAAAGGGTACAGCCATATCCATCCGTCCATCCGTTCATCCATCTGTCCGTCCGTCCGTCCGTCCGTCCGTCCGTCCGTCCGTCCATCCATTCATCCATCCAAAAGATGCAAGATGTTATACGGCGGTACGTGTAGTTGATTATGAAAGATGCGAGGTGTTATAAAATAGGAATGATGCCACATATGGCGCGTGTCATTCGTTCGATATAGTGCGGCGACGTACGCTAGGGGGAGCGTTGCAATAAAATCGAGTGGGCAAAATGTACGGAGGATTCATGGTTTACCAGGTTTACCTCCGGAGTTTCGCCCACTCATCATCATTCACTTCGTGGATGTGGCGGCATTTTTTTACATGATACTTAAGCCAGATACTCTAACAAAATTTCACTAATAAAAAGTGGAAAGACGATACAACTTTTTCTAAATACCTTTGTATTGGTTATTTCACATTTGATGACAATACGAGAAATCCTGGCAGCACTCTAGATAACTTTAGTTGTATAACAGTTCTCAATAAACGGTCATCTACATCACACAGAAAAAGAAAACGATTGACAAGTTGTCCAATGTGCAAATGAACTAATCCAAGCCCGCCATCTCGAACTTTTCTGAAGAGGTTTGTGTGGCTTGACCTAGACAGAACTCTAAATGGAAACTGCAAATAGGCTGTGTATTTTCTGTGCACTTATTCTACACCAGTACAACAGCTTGCTGACAAGAAACAAGTTGCACGTTGTGGACCGTGCGAATATCGAAATACCCCAACCTTTCCATTTTTCTATATCATTGCGCAATGCCTGTGTTTCTTATTTCAATACGGTTAACTGTCGTGATAGAACTCCAGCGGCACTCTTAATTACTTCACTTATGTTTCCTGCCATTTCAAGTTTAGAAATATTCTTGGCGTGACGTCCCAATCCACATGCCAGAAGCCAAGGCACTTATCCCAGTTACGGTACTAGCACTCACCTGGCAAAAAAATTTCACGGCATTTACAGCACCCATTGTACTCGCATAATTTCTGCAGAAGACTGCAATGTCGTCATGCAAGGAGGGCTAACCTCATCTTGATGCAATTTAAAGGCGGCTATTGCACTGTTATTATTTACTATTTAACAGAAAGGTTCAATAAAGTTTGGCCCCGTATCTGTATGTTAATCTGCAAGTGTTCTCGAAAGACGGTACTCTTGCGTGTGGAGGGAGTGAACAAAACATTTATTTGATGCTCTGCGCAAGAAAATTGGTGAATGGTTTTCTGGAGGAGCTGCGTTAGAGTGCCTTGAGCGTGCAGCAGAGGCGAACAAGTGCATCAAGTCACGTCACACGTGAGAGATGAGCGCCATCTGGCAGTTTTCTTGAAAAACGAAGCGGGTGGCTCTGAGACGGGTGTGCGCGCCTGTCTCAGAGCGTGGTAAGGTGTAGAACGCAAGGCAACGGTTAAGTGCCATCACCGTCTCGTCTTAGCAAAGCGTTAGCAACACTCGCCTTTATGTGCAAGCGTTGCATGGTCAGCGTAGCGTGATAAGCGCTATGGTCCCTAAAATTACTTATGCATGCCTTTTCCAGTAAAAGACGCACATGCAGAATATATATGTGTTGTTATAGTGTCCCAGACATGCGGAATAATTGCTTTTTTAATTGAGAATTGCGTAAGTATGAACGCTGAATCGTGCGCAAGACTGGTGGGCACTGCGGATGGAGTCAGCTTTTTCAAGTACCCGGTGCCGTTAAGAGTGGACAAACAGACAAACGAACAGACAGACAGACAGACAGACAAGAAGTTAAATTTTGGCGTCGAAGGTCCCCAAGAACGACTATCGTCTTTAAAATAGCAATAAGCAGGGGGCGATAGCGGGCACCCCAGTCTCACTGACCGCAGCACAAGTATACGGTCACCAGAAGTTTTATTTATTACCAATCTCGTCGTGCATCCTGCGTAAGTCATGCGCACTCCATCGCTAATCAGCCCTCCCTACGTTCATGTGCTCAAGTAATGAAAGGAGCAATTCGTGCGGCACGCGATCAAATGCCTTTTCGAGGTCGATTGAAGCATGGCAACATTGAGATGCATCACGTCACAACTTTCTAGGATTGATCGTGCTATGTTTATGTTGGTCATTATCTTTCTTTTCTTTATGACACAAGTTTGGTCGGACCTAGCCAGTTTTGCCTTAACTGTTTGGAGTGTTCTGGCCAATATTTTCTTCAATATTTTATAGTCAACATTAGTTAGGGTAATTGTCCTATATGCAGTAACACTTCTTAACTTCGCGGGATCTTCTGTTTCAGGTATTAAGACAATGTAAGCTGACAACAACGATGGTGGAAGTTGTTTACATATAAAATCCTCGTTAAATACCTCCTTCAAAATACGTAAAAAACGTTTTTGAATTCATTGTACACTGCAGCACTCAGGCCATCAGGTCATGGAGACTTACCATGTTTTAACTTATTATTGCTTTTGCAATTTTTGCTCTGTTATAGGCAATTCTAAAATTTCCTTTTTCTGTCATCAAGTCATGCCATTAATGAAATGAAATCACCATCACAATGCTCTGCGTGTACACTGATTTGGGCGAATAACTCTTTGTAATATTCGAAAAACGCACCGGCTGTTGCTTCTTTCGTATGGTACCTTATTCCTTTATAATAAATTTCTCCTATTTCACTTTCACAAGCATGTCTCATTTTAGTTCCAAGAGCTCGTTTTATTGGCATTTCTTCCGCTACCAAGTTTTCTGCTCGAGCTCCAATCAATGCTCCGAGATAACGTTTTTGGTCTATCAAATCTACCTTCTCTTTAGTTCTGTCTATCTCCTCTGAAAATATAATGGCCTGGATAGCAAGTTTTCACGCAAGCGCGCTTCAAGTTCTTTTTTAGCATGTCTCAGGATACTGGCTCTCTAAAGTGCCTTCACTTTAATGGTCTGTTTAAATAGTTCCCACTTATGTCCCCCGGGATTCAAGTGTTCTATTTCATAAGTCTTCTATGTCCTTTCGAAAAAAAAAGTGATTTAACGCTTCATCCTTTATTGGCTTTACATTAAATTTCCAGAGATCCCAAGTGAAATGCTTGTTATTCCTTTTATGTTTACTCACTGAGGGTGAAACCAAAACATCGATCACTAAGTGTAACAAATGTAATGCTGTAGTTATGGCACGAACAAATGATTTCAGAAGACACGTATACTCTTTCCAGTCTAGCATGGCTTGAAGGCTGAAAGTGGGTAAACATTACCTATTTTTCACTGCACCGACCTTCACCTACGTCTTCTAGCTGAGCCTTCGCCACCATATCGATTAGAACGGCGGTGCTTGAATCACTGTATGTCCTTAAACTGAATTTATGTATACTCGAACAAACGTACTTGAAATCCCCAGCGAAAATTAGTTCACGTTCACACTTCAAATACACATCAAGTTTAAAAAAAAACTCCTTATGATCTTCAAACACAGTGGGTGCATACTCACAGACCACTCACCATTTTTCTCTTGGTAAGGATAAATCACATATAATAAAACGACCCGCCTCGCAGGTAGTTACAGACTCCACTTTCGCATCAAGGCTCTGTCGAATCAACAAGAGGCACCCTGCAGACGTACCCACAGAGTGACAAACGCACACATCAAATAGTCTCGTGAAAGGCTGCACCATTCGCTCAGCGTGCTCTTCACTTTCTACTTCAGTTTCCTGTACAGCGACAATGTCTAAAATTTTTTCTATAAAAGGTGTTAACGCTGGTTTTGCCGCCGTTTGACAGAAAGCCCACGTACATTTAGCGTCGCCAATCTAATCGTCACCGTCGTGATGAGAAAAAAAATGGCAGCATATCCACGGAGTGAATGATGGAGAGCGGGGCGAAGCATTCGTCCGTCAATTCGTTCTTGCTTCCGTCCGTCCATGCGTCTGTGTGACCGTGCGCGCGTCCATCCGCCCATTCATGCGTGCGTCTGTTCATGCGTCCACACGTCCATCCTTGCGTCCATTTCTGCGTTCGTCCATGCATCCGCCCATGCGTCCATCCTTGAGTCCATACGTCCATGAAGCCGTCCGTGCGTCCGTCCACGCATCTATCTGTGTGTCCGTTCGTCCATCTAGTTAACACTCCAAGTACCAACATCGCGCACCTTTTCATCATATATTCCGCATATAGAAGCACCGCCATCCCGCGCACATTTCAAGGACTAAACGAGAGGTGGCACACGCACACTTTCTTACGGCTTGTGCTTCATGTCTACTTTCCGCCTTTAACCACCTCGAGTTCATGGTATATACTGTTCATTGTACTCATGGCACTGTGGCCCAACGGTCACTAAACCTTTCTAAAACCAAGGAGGTTACGCCCTGATGGGTATAACGTAGCAACCCTTTCTTGTCAGACAGTGCTCATTGTACATGCCAATGGCGGCTAATTGGGAATCGAGTAAACATCATGTTTCCAATAAACTTCTGGCTAGGTTCCACATATACTCTCACTTTTAGGTACAAAACGCGTGTATATACAGTAGTATGTACGTACATACGGGCAGATGTATATATGAATTTGAATGTATTATACGAATAATCAATATGTAACTATGTGTCTTCATAGATATGTAATGAAAAGAGCCTCGTCGTAGGATTTTGTTTGTCTATGCAGCCTATTTTTTGTATTAATATGTCACCTATTTTTGCTTTTATGCTATTTCTGTGTTCTGTTATGCTGCTCCTTGTATTGAGATAATTATCATTTAATGTAGGCACTGTTTGCTGAACTTTTATCATTTCCCGTGGCGAAGCCACGTCAGGCCGCATGGCCTTTATCTTCGCATCGTTTTTCTGTATCTCTTCAGAAAAAAAATCTGTTCATTCATTGATTGATATGTGGGGTCTAACGTCCCAAAACCACTATATGATTATGAGAGACGCCGTAGTGGACGGCTCCGGAAATTTAGACCACCTGGGTTTCTTTAACGTGCACCCAAATCTGAGCACACGAGCCTACAACGTTTCCGCTTCCATCGGAAATGCAGCCGCCGCAGCCGGGATTCGAACCCGCGCGCTGCGGGTCAGCAGCCGAGTACCTTAGCCACTAGACCACCGCGGCGGGGCTGTTCATTCATTCGTTCATTCGATTGAGAGGCAGGAGAATTCGGCTTTTAGAGATTCACGGTTACGCGAATGACCCCGTGGTGCTACCCCCCCCCCCCCCTCATAATCACTGGCTTCGTGAATATGCGATAATTTTCTTCATGTCATGACTCCACGGACATATTCGGCAGCCCTTTCGCTCTACCAAACCAATTCCGGTGCACTCAGTTAAGGGCGGGATAATGTGAGAACCCAGACACGTAGACATACAGACAGACAGACACGTAGACAGACAGACAGACAGACACGTAGACAGACAGACAGACAGACAGACAGACAGACAGACAGACACGTAGACAGACACATAGATACATAGACAGACAGACACATAGACAGACACATAAATACATAGACAGACAGACAGACAGACAGACAGACAGACAGACAGACAGACAGACAGACAGACAGACAGACAGACAGACAGACAGATAAATAGATAGATAGATAGATAGATAGATAGATAGATAGATAGACAGATAGATAGATAGATAGATAGACAGATAGATAGATAGATAGATAGATAGATAGATAGATAGATAGATAGATAGATAGATAGATAGATAGATAGATAGATAGATAGATAGATAGATAGATTATGCGAAGGAAAGTATGGGTGAAATATCAGGAGTAATTTTATTGTACACTTCAAGAAAGAAAAGTGGATGAAATGATCACTTGCCGTTGGTAGTGACTGAACCTGCGATTTCCGATAACGCATTCGATGCTCTACCAACTGGCCCCAGCATCTGGCAATGCGCCATAGTTCTTGCCTTACCCACCGCCCTTTTTGTTTGTGTAGGTTTATATGTCCCTGGAAGGACCCTAGTATAACACTGCGAAGTCACTGATTGGGACAGTCCTTGCACGTCTACTGCTAGTGTCAAAAGGAAAAAAAAAGAATATCAAAGTAGAAAACCACTGCAGTCCCCATTACCAGTTTCCTTGGCCTGGATACATTTTATATATTTGATCTTTTTTCTCGCTCTCTTCGTTTTGCAAAAATCCTCAAAATAAGAACCCATTTTCAGACACGGCTGAAAGCTCAAGACACCTGCAAGAAAGATTTGGCAAACTTCAAAGAAAAATGCCCGCGATCGATAAAATACGAATGACGACTCTGGATGTTTTTAGAATGGTGATGGAGCGTCTATGCTTTTCCGTCTAAAGTTATCGGAGAAAGAAAGCAAAACAGACAGCTGGAACGAAAGTAAAGAAGAAATAAAGAAAAAAAGAGATAGAGAATGAAAGTTGATGAGGAGGGATAAGACCTTCGTTAAAACTATACCTATACGGCCATTAGATGCCCAGTTTATTTTTAAAACATTCTTTGAATAAAGAAAGGGTCTTTCGTAGTGCTTTTGTAGTCTTTATTTTTTTCATCGTATGACATTTTTTTTCGGTAATAACTCAGTTTAAAACGGGTTCTGAGACGGGCGCGCACACCCATCTCAGAGCCACGCGCTTTGTATTGCAAGAAAGCTGCCAGGTGGCGCTCATGTTTCACGTGTCTTGATGTGCTCGTTCGCCTCCGCTGCATGCTCGAGGCACTTTAACGCAGCGCCTCCAGAATGCCAATCACCGATTTTCTTGCACAGGACAACAAGTAATTGTTTACTCTCTCCACACGCAATACTATCGTCTTTCGACGACATTTGCAGATTACTTGCAGATACGGGGCCAATTTTTTTTTATTGTAGCCCTAAAAAGCTCTCAAAATTTTCATAACTCTTCAGGAAGTGAGCTTCGCGTGGCGTTGACCTCGCGATTGGGCCGAAAGGTGAAAATAAGCCTAGACTTTGGTAGACATTGAAAAAAACGCGAAACAGTAAAGAATATTTGAATACAACGCCAAGCAGTTAAAAGAACTTTTGGATTTCTCACTACTATAGGCTTTTTAATAGCTTTGGTGTGTTGTCTCGTGAGATGTCATGCTTTAGTTTCTAATACTTCTACAATATCATATTCATAGTTACAGCAGTAAACATCTCAGGATTGGCAGGAGCGATATGATAAAGTGGGTGTCAAAAGAATGCATAAAGTGCGCCGATATTACTGTGATTCTGTGGACTGCACTTCAATATCTTCCTGTGTTCTTGTAGTTTTCTCTTTGAGTTTTCATTCATTCGACTGCTATTTACGAAAATGTCGGTTTGACTCCCGGCCACCCTAGCTACGTTGTGATTGGAATAAAACGACAAGACACACGTGTGTTTGAATAATGGTAAAAAAACCCCGCTGATCAAAATAGAGATGTAGCTCTCATTGTATGGCTTGCTTGGTAAACTTGTCATGGTTTTGGGACGTAACTTCCCGAAACTGCTATCGTCATTTATTCTTTTTTTTACTTTTTGTGCCTGCTCGTCGCACCTAGTACATATTTTTTAGTCAATCACTGAAGGTAAAGTACTATACTCGTTTATATAGATATAAAGATAAGTCAAACCACAAAACACTTTTTTAAATGCGCGTCGAAGCGTCATTTGAGGTTCAACGAGTAAAATATTGTTCCGCTCCATTGCACTGAGAAATATAGTCAAATAACGAGTAAAACAAAGCGACATATTTTACACATGTGACTTACATTTGCAGAGTTTCACTATACCCGTTAGCAGAGCAGCTCTTTTAGTTAGTTACGTTTCATTGTGTCGTAGTTTGATTTTCTAGTCCCTGTTTGGTACTGCGCCCACATCGGCATTTACCACTACTCCGTGCGAGAACTTAATGAGCATCAAAGACCAGGCGGTTTAAGGCACTGATATATATCTGTACATGCGGATAAACGTGAACTTGCGAATAATATGCAGATGTTGTAGACTAAAGCGAGGAAATAACGAGATGAAATTAAAGATAATGATATTAGGTTGAATTTTTTTTTGAGTGTTGCTTGGGCACGCAGCCTTTTTTTTTCTCCTTTCACTGTCCCCTCTCCCGGTTTTTTTCTTGTATTCCAGTTTTCCGGCTATTTAAATTCCTCAGTTCTCTAATTCAGCACGTCAGCTTGGTTCAGCTACGGGTCGCATCAAAGTCGAATACAAGTAATTTCAATAAAATGGAATGAGCGCAAAAATAAAGGCGCAGCTCGTGCGGCGAATTCAATTTACTGTCGTCGTTTCCACAGTATAAATATGATCCCAGTGCCAGTATTTGTTGATCTGCTTATTGTATGCGAGAGCATTGAAGGAAAAAGCGAGAAAATGGCACTAGAGGCACGACAATTTGAAGAAACAAGCACAACATGTGCGACGCATGTGACGCTGAAGCTAATAGAGATTGATTTCGCTCCGATAAGGGGGAAAGATTCAAATCTTATGCTAGCGTGACGCACAACTTGGGCACTGTTGGTTGTACATAAAGAGTTCTACATTATGCCCATTTACGGCTAGACATACGATATGTTTATAGTGTACAATGACAGCCCATTACCATCCCACATCTTTTAAGCAGCGGGCAAAGTATTGTTTTGCCAGGAAATAAAAAAAGTATTTTGCATCGCAGCATTATAGTGTAACATAATGAGAGACACGCGGGCGAAAGAGTGTTAGGGATGGCGCTCACCATCGGCCATGATACGTGTACAAAAAAAAAGCCTAGTTTTGCCGAAAGTGC
>NW_027465283.1:0-32830 GCF_043290135.1 Rhipicephalus microplus | reverse complement strand
ACATACATGACCTTGACGGATATTCAGACACCAATGGGAAGTTATTACTAGATCTTTGCGAGCAACATAGTCTGGAGATAGTTAACACGGGGCCTAAATGTGACGGCCAGATCACATGGGAAGTCGGAAACAAGCAATCAAGTATTGATTATTGTCTCATGACTGAAGGAATTTACCACAAACTGACAGAAATGAGGATAGACGAGGAAGGCATTAACAGCTTGGGTAGTGATCATAAACGAATAACATTACAAATGGGATACGAAACTGAAAATATGAGCATGGAATCAAAGTCTGGCAGCTCGTATTTAAATGACAAACAAATAATAAATATAGCCGCAAGAGTCGAGGAAGAAGTAGGCGAAATACCAGGCAAGGACTGGGAGTATAGTGAGCTGTTACATCTAATGACGAAGGAGATAGGGAAAGAGAAGAAAACTGTTTGCTGGAAAGGAAAAAGGAAGCCAAAAAGTTGGTGGAACAAGGAAATCCGGGAGGCGATCGAGAAGCGACGCGAAGCCTCACGGGAGCATAGAAAGGCAAAAAAGGAGAAGCGGCCGCAGGACGAAGTCAAAAAAATATGGGAAATATATTTAGAGAAAAAATCCCTTGTACAGAAATTGGTAGAGGCAAAAATTAAAGGTGAAAGTGAACGCTGGATGACAGAGATACACGAAAAAAAGGAGGCCGCGCCTAGGATTTTTTGGAGCCACATAAAGGCGCTAGGTAGGAAGTCTGTCACAACGCAACAACATATTCTAGATGAAGGAGGAAATCAATTGGAAGGGTACGAAGCGCTAGGTTACATCCAAAAGGTAACAGCCGATTCGTTTCAAAAGAGCGTCCAGGGGATCTCCCCGGTGAGTAAAAGTGTGGCGGAGAAAGCAACAGAGGAAGAGCTAGTACTTGATAATTTCAACTGGAAAAAGGCCGAAGGAAAAATTCCAAAGCGCACTGCCGCGGGTTTAGATGGGATTCCCGTTAGCCTCATTAACGAACTAGGACATAACACTAAAGAAGCATTGTTAAAAGCAGTAGAAAAAAGCTTAAAGGACGGACAAATACCGGACAGTTGGCGACAAAGTAGAATGAACTTAATCTATAAAGGCAAGGGAGAAAAGGACAAGATTCGCTCGTATAGACCACTAACCATTACATCGGTACTATACAGGATGGCGATGCAAGCAGTAAAAATGAAAATAGAAACATGGGCCGAACATAACGATATTTTGGGAGAACTTCAGAACGGATTTCGAGTCGACAGGCGGTTAGACGATAACCTGTTTGTTCTCACTCAGTGTATAGAAATATCCAAAATAGAGAATAGGCCCTTGTACGTGGCTTTTCTAGACATCACTGGGGCATACGACAACGTTAATCAGGAAATTTTGTGGGATATATTGAAAGGAATGGGCATGGGCGACGACTGTATACAGCTTTTGAGGGAGATATACCGAGAAAATACAGTTTGCATAGAGTGGGAAGGAATGCGTAGCAAAGAGAACGTTGAGGTTAGCAGGGGTCTGAGACAGGGATGTCCTTTGTCCCCGCTGTTATTCATGCTGTACATGGTGAGTATGGAAAAAGCGCTAGAAGGTAGCAACATTGGTTTTAATCTGTCACACAAACAGGGCGGCATGATGATTGAGCAGAAGCTTCCAGGTTTATTTTATGCGGACGATATCGTCTTATTTGCGGACAGTCGAGATGATATACAGCAGCTGGCGAATATATGCGGAAGGGAAGGTGAAGCTCTTGGACTAGGATTCAGTGTAACGAAGTGTGGATTGATGGTATTCAATGATCCCTGTGATCAGACGGTGTCCATACAAGGCCAAGAAATACCGAGGGTAAGTGAATACAAGTACCTTGGAGTATGGGTAAATGAGAGTGATAGATACATGGAGGTACAGGAAAAAGCCTTCGGCAGCAAAAGGAAAGAGGAATGGCGGCAATAATGAAGCACAGAGCGTTGTGGGGATTACAATAGGTATGAGGTGCTTCGAGGTCTGTGGAAGGGTGTAATGGTTCCAGGCTTACTTTTGGGAACTCAGTGGTGTGCATGAGGGCAGAGGTGCAAGCGGAATGGATGTAAATCAAAGGACTGTGGGACGCCTCGCGTTGGGTGCTCACGGGAAGACGACAAACGAGGCTGTAAAGGGCGATATGGGGTGGGGCAGGTTTTGAGGCGAGGGAAGCGCAGAGCAAAATAAGGTTCGAAGAAAGGCTAAGAAATATGAAGGAGAGTAGATGGGCAGAGAAGGTGTTCCGTTATTTGTATAGGAAGAGCGTGGACACACAGTGGAGAAAAAGAACTAGAAGACTCACTAGTAAGTATACGGCTGGTATTGTAAGCCATATGTCAACAAAGAGCGTTAAGGGAAAAGTCAGGGAGGCGGAGAGGATTTACTGGATGGCAGCTATGGAGAAAAAACCGGCTTTGAGTAACTACCGAAAGGGCAAAAATGAAATAAGGAGGGAGGCATTTTACGATAATTCAAGGGGAAGCGCTTTACTGTTTGAAGCGAGATCGGGTTGCCTTAGAACGCGTAGTTATAAAGCAAGATTCAGTAAAGAAGAAGAACAATGCACATGCTGCGGGAAAGATAAGGAAACGGCGGAGCATGTTCTGATTGAATGTGGAGATATCCACCCAGGTGTACGTTTGGGCACGAGCCTACAGGAAGGCCTTGGGTTTTAGGGACAACAATGGAAAGCTGAACACACCCGCGATTGAAATAAGTAAGAGACGGTTAGAGTATTGGGTGGCAGAAAATTAGAGAGAAAGGACAAAAATAAATATTGGAAAAATAAAATACGGACAGTGTGCCGTAAATGGCAGAGAACTTAAGCTGAAAATTTACCTTTTTTCCATTAAGATAGAATTTATCGAAGTTAGAGGGCATTAGGCCAACATAAAAAGAAAAAAAAGGTTTTTTTTTTTTTTTGTCGAGCCTGGTGGCATACTTGTCACCACGCCCGTTATAAAGGGGACGCTCATAGCATCCATCCATCCATCCATTCCAATATAAGATGAAAAGATGCGAGGTGGTGGTACTTGGAGTGTTGAATAGATGGACGAACGGACACACAGACAGATGATTCGATGGACGCATGAACGGACGCAAGGGCGGATGGCATGGAGGAACGCAAGGACGGACGCACGAACAGGCACACGCACCGACGGGCGGATGGACGCGACCGGATGGTCAAACACACGGACGCATGGACGGACGGAAGCAAGAACGAGATGGACGGACGTATGCTTCGCTTCACTGTCCATCATTCACTCCGTAGATATGCTGGCCAATTTTTTTGGTAGCCTGAATGGACTCACTCGCTGGATTCTATGCCGACCGGTTGTGCCCTCGCAATCTCCGACGACAGCGCAGCTCTGGCCGACTAGGTTGGTTCTACGCCACCTCCTGCCGCCAGTCCCCTACGACGACGACAGCGCAGCTCTTGCCGACTGGATTATCCCTATGCCATCTCCTGTCGCCGACAAGAGCTCTCGCCAGTGGTGCCCCGTCCTCGGACTCCTGTGACCGTGTTTCATCTTTTCTATTTATATATATATACTATTATAATATATTATCTATATATAATTATATATATATATATATATATATATATACATATATATATATATATATACTTTTTCTCCTATCCTTTTGATTACTCCCTTACCCCAATACCTTGTGAGGTACTGTTGAGGTGTCGCACGAGATGCAGACAGTTACGGGGCTCACTTTTCTCTTCTTTTTCCGCTTTTATAACCACAACCCCTTTTCGTAGCCTGATCACACTTTCGTTTGTTCCTTCTGGCGACCTACGCTTGAATGTAATTTTTTTACTTCACTTTTTTTCGCGATCTCTGCCGGTAATAGGTGTATGGGTAAACATATATTTACATACATGTGTGCATGTGTTCATTAGATGTACACATATATTGCTGTGTATATTCTCCTAATTACGTGTCACCCTTGCAAGCTTTATTATGTAGTTTTATTTTTTATGCACACCGCGTGTTAATGGCTCGTCATTTTCTATTTTCTTTTCACTTTCTTGTTCTGAAAATGTATTACTTTTTTGTATATGTATTTTAAATAGGAAAATGAGTGTTATCTCTCCTACCCTAATGCCCCATGCGGGTGCTCTATAGGTATCGCAAATAAATAAATTAATAAATAAATAAATAAATAAATAAATAAATAAATAAATAAATAAATAAATAAATACCAGGGAAGACGAAAGGGAACGACGGTTGCGCGAAGGCACCGAGGCGAAGGCATGCCCCAACGAGCCGTGGCCCGTGGATCTATGAGAGTAGTGGACGCTTGGTTTCAGCGTGATGTTCCATCTCCGGAGTTTAGTCCTTCGACTCGTGTGTGTGACTGTTTTTTAACTCGAACCTCTCTGCGAACTTAGCTAAAGCCTATATAGTAACGACCTAGAAAAACCCTGTAGAAGCAATCTGCATCACTGTTGCTAATGGTCTAGAAAGAACTATAGAAACAGTGAAATTAGCCTTTAGAATTAACCAGTTTCGCTGCTTGAAGCCTTGCGTAGTCTAGTGCTAGGCTTACCAGTGTTTTTTTTTTCTTTAGGTCGCACACTGGGTTGAGTTTAAAAACTTAAACTTCGCAGTTTTCCTCGAATGGGGTCATGAAATGTCGCTGCTAAAACGAAAGTGTGCAATCGCCAGGAGCCTCACTCAACAACTAGGTGACGTCCGCCTAAGAAGAGTAGACACGCAAGGACGCTTATAAAGAGGCAAAACCCCGATAATCTTATCGAGTCGAGACGCTTTGCGGCAATAACCGTCCGTGCAGCTATACTCGTTTTAGGCTGACGTCACCTAAAACGTCACCTATATATAGATATGTGCGCGTGGCAGTCAGCGGTTCTGCATGTAGTCGTTTTAGGGCGACCTCTTGGCAGCCTTTTGACGGTAAATATATTTATCAACGAAGTGTCTTGGTCAATGAAGCTCTACCAACGAAAATTTGCCAATGAAGTAGACAAAGCTTTTTTTTTGTACTTTTTTCTTAACCTTTGTTCACGAGAACCAGGGAACGTGAAAACCGTACGCTACATTTCTTCACCCACTTGCCACAGCCTGATATCTGCGATGGGCATTCCCCGGACCATTGCGCCATCGAGTTCATTGACACAGTTGATCGATCTGCCCCTTTTTACGATTGCAACGCTCTGACGCACGCATGGTGTCGCGGGAAAGAAATCGAAAGCGACACGTCTGATATTGCTTCGTGTAACAGCGTCTGTTCTTGACCGCATCCAATCTTTCGCAGTGATCCCGCAGGGGCTCGACGTTTATGTCGAAATTTATTGTCGTCAATGGTGTTGAGAGCAGCGCGGCCTCGAGAAAGCTTTGTTTCGAAAGGAAATCAGGAGCTCAAGTGCCACTTGCGTTAGCGCCAGCCAGCGCCGTACGGCGGGCAACGCAGTCCACGCTTGTCGTCATCACGCTGTCGCAAGGAGATCGCACGTGCCGCGTACAACACGCAGGGTCCTCGACATCATTGACAACGTCCGGACAACTGAGTCACACTTTGTACACTGGAGGAGGGGGGGGGAGGGGAGTCGCATGCTTATGATGTGTTGGTGGCAGCCAGGAAAGCGGGGTGTATATTCGCAATGCCCACGGCCTATAGGTGGCATATAAAGTAACGTTATCCGAGATGGCTGTGGAAGGATGATCAACCCATGAACTCGCATAGGAAAAAAATAGGACGCACGGACCTACTCCCCGTGCCGCTTTCACCGGATGAACCCTTGACCGTACAATGAGTGCATATTGAACCAAAGTACTTTCCCAACCAATGGAAACTGCCGAATGTTCGCTACCTCATTTCTCGCCGCAGTGCAAAGAGTGGTGTGGTGTCAGCAGATCAACCGTGTATCAGCGATGTTTTGCGTAATCCTGTGCGTGCTACAGAAAACTGAGCCAACCAGAATTCACGTATGAACTGAATGGCACTCCGAGATCATTTGTGCCGAGCCTGTATGGTGGGACTTGCCACGGTTGTAGGCCACTAACGAATAGCGCGCCGTCGCGGCTGCACAGGAACGAATGTTTTACGTAGCGATGGTTTGCAAACATACTTCGCCGTGGCTATTTGCATGCGCTGTAAGCATCATGGCAGCTGCTTCTTCAACGGAACACAAGCATTTAACTTCCCATTAAGTAGCAGCATTGTGTCACAGCCATGATCAGACTCTAACAGTGCGCAATTCCCTGCAATTGGATGTTGCAGGTTTCATCAGCGTGATCGAAAGCAAGGATATCGAAACGAATACACGCGTACGATTTTCGCAATGTCCAAATTGCGAAAATTCGTGTCGAACAATAACATCGTTCGAACAGCACCAGTGAATTGCAGAAGTTAGCGTGGACTGTAGCCGTAACTACAAATTTGATTGCTGTAACCATTTAGCCCCGCTGGTGGAGCTCGAGCGTGTTAGTCGGCGTGCGGCACATTGTAATATCCACTGTATTTGCAGGATACATTCAGGGCACAAGGGAGAACTATGCTTTTAATTTGAGATCGCTGAAGGATATTATACAAAATATACAATCAAAGTGACTTACGTACGAGCGTGAAAAAAACATTAACGCACGACGGAACGTGAAGTGCACCTCTTTCCTCGAGCGCTAGGCAGCCGGTATTTCATCGTCGCTGGCACTCTCAGTGCATTGACAATCATCTACGTCCAGTGAAAAATCCTCGACGTCAGAACGGCTTCTTTTAAAATCGTTGCTGAAAGCAGTCTGAGGAATTTTCTCCGCCAAACTACTTCGATAGCACCAACAACGTGTCATTTACCACGCCACACACTCACATAGCGTCGCTCACCATGTTTATCTGGTGGGGTGCGGAGATCATTTTGATACGATAACCATCGAGAAAAAAAACGCTTGCAGTGTGCTGGCCATTCATAAACGAACGTAAAACAGCAAGCGGTGCAGCGTAGAGCCAAGGTGTGAACCGCGAATCGTGAGCCTGCGCTGCTACTTTCCGCGTACAATGAATGTTTTGGATTTCATGCACTATACAAAGCATCTGACGAATGCTATTCGCACGTAAAACAAGGCGTGTTTTAAAATAAATGGCCCGAAATTAATATTTTACTATCCAAAGTGGCTGCAGAAGAATTTCGTGAAGCTGATATGTGTACTCTGCGGACTCTCATCGGAAGGGCGAGTCGCCACGTATTTTCACGAAAACTTCGCGTCTCGCACGAACGAATCAGATTTATCGTGTCACGGACCGTCTGTATATTCACTGATGCGTGGAACATACAAAGTGGTCTTGAGTTGGTTTCTTGCTAACGCGTAACACTAAGGCTGGCGCCGCCGAAAAAGGGAAGCATTGTGAGCGTCTCTCTACTGATCACCCTTGAGAGGACGCTCCTGAATTCCGCTAGGTGGTGTGAAAGTCCATGGAAATTGCGAATAGCACATGTATATCTTTAATGTGTTCCACGGTCAATACACACGCATACATGTAAACACACGTCCCCGCTATGGATCAGGAGGGTGATAGTGCTGGGCCTCTGAATCGAAGGTAGTTGCTTCTATCCCGGCAGCAGTGGTCTCATTTCGGTGAAGACTAAATGATAGAGGCTCGTTTACTGTGCGATTTCAGTGCACGTTGACCAACACCCAGATGCTCGGAGTGTGGATAGTCAGGATACCCCCCACAGAAGCGGATTGGCCTGTATAACCCCGCTTCCCCCTCCCGTTTATGGAACTCGACCGAAAATTGAGGCAGGCAACTATTTAGCCACTTGTCCGATAAATTGTAAACTAATAGTTAACTTTTACACATATAAAATTACGAATACTTAAAAAAACGTTATGAGTTTTTAGTTTTGGGCTATTTTGGCCCCTCCTCACTTAATCACACTTCAATCGTCGACAGGCGTTGATGCTGTGGCAATAGGTTTCCGACACTTTCCGTTCCAAGTTTGGCGACCCACATAGTTTGACCATAGTTCGAGTTCCATTATTCAGGACTGAGTGATCATGGTAAAGATGTCATGTATGCTAAGCCTGTACGCGGTATGTTACTTGCAATACTTTTGTTTCCGCACTTATGTCTTATGTCATTCAGCACTTCTCATATTCGTCGTCGAAGCATGGCATTCGGTTTACTGTTGACAACGAACATGCTTATTTACCATCAATCCTTCTGGCACATATATTTTTTATATTTTGTAAGTTAATTATTGTAACATGCAGCCCGACGTGGCATCAGTGGCCAATTGTAGTACGCCGTTTCTAATTGCTAATCAGGTTGATTGGCTTCCACTGAGACAAATAATGGTTATGACTTCTGGCGAAACGTGCTAATTTGACAAACAGGGTGTTTCATCTGGAACGTGTGTTCTTTAACGTTATGCAACGGAATATGCTACTATACTGCCAGGCCTGTAGCCAGAAAGTTTTTCGCGGGGGAAGAGGGAGGGCGGAGGCCCTTCATTAAGACCTTCGAAAACACCCACTTTTTTAAATGTTTAGCCTCGGTAAAACAACCCCCTTCATCCGCATTAGCGGGGGAGCAACTAGTCTTCCCTCCACCCTCTCCGACGCGCCTAAGGGCCTGCATATTGCACTGCAGCAGCATATCACTCTTGTACACGCAGAAGTTATTCACTTGTTTAATTGACACAATAAATTTCCTTAACAATCAAGATATTAGTATTCGTAAGATAATTATTACCGAATTGTAGCAAATAATATTATTTGTAAACATATACACGATTGTGTTTCGATGTTTGTACATTGCGCAGGAATCTATAAACCAGCGACAACGATTCTCATATGCACAGATGTTAGTCCTGTCATTTCGCGAGATACATGCGATAATTCAGCGAAGAGCTATAAGAATGATGTCGCTACGTCACTGGTCTTTTTTATTGTGTTCCTGTTACACAGTCTGCCTGCATGTGAAGATACCACTCAAATTATAACGCTATGAGTAAAAATATTAAGGGGCCCAAGTCTAACTAAAGCATTCTGCTTTATAAATGCAGATCACTTGAGAATCACTTGAGAACGTTGAGGGCCGCACTTCCATTCAGATTTGTTAAGTAACCGGACATGTTGTCCCTAGGGCTCTTGATTAGCATTGTTTCTTGGCAGCCTGGGCTGTCAATAGGGCTTTATTTCAAGAAATTGTCGTGCCATAACCACGATTTTAGTATAAGCCACGCCCCAATGGCATACTCTCAACTATTTGTAACACCGGCCCTTCTATAATGTGTTCGTACTGCACTTGCAAAAAAAAAAAAGAACGTCCTTGTATTGTATTGCCGTTTTTTGTGCAGAACGTCTTTGAATTTCTTGCACAAGATATAAGCTTGTAAGAGCGTTGAAATTACATCATGTTGCAAATTAGTTTCGCTAGATTCTGCAAGATGCTAAATGTGTATAGAGGAGACTGTTGACAGTCAGCTATTTGTAGCGTGAAGTCACAGCAAATTTATACATTAAAAAAAATCTTAGCTTCTGGGTTGAATCAAAATTCGCCTGGTCCTGGTTTCACAACCCCGGAAAGACTCATTTCTGGGTCGGTGGTTCTGCTTCTACGAGAAATTCGTATTGATTTGCTCGAGGTTTCATGTTAGAGACAGCTGAGTGTCAATTATCCCGTTCACAACGTGACAGCATCTATAAAGGAAGACATGTTAGATGTAAAACAAAAATAGCTGGCAGTCTGGGCCAAGGCAGGAGTGCGACACAAGCCCCGCTAAGGAGAACAATACGATGTTACATCTTTAGCACGAAATGCATTATTTTACTTTTTTTATTTCAGTGGATAACCTTTCCGCCATTGTTCCTTACACGTGCATCATGTTACAGTTACTCACATACGTTACTAGCAAGACTGAGAAATTCGCATAAGTTGACAAGCTGCGTGCTGCTTGAACCATATAGAAGTCTGAGATTGTTTATGAGATGGCCAGTTATTCAGACCAAAAAAAAAGAAAAACAATGTTCATTTGAAAAGCAAGTGATTCCGATATAATTATGAGACAATTCGAAGATACGTCAGCGGTTTCAATGAGTTGGGGATCCAATTCACAAATATATTTCGTCCAAAGTGATAGCTACCGTCGGTCGGCTACATTTGCTACTATGTTGCGGTAATCTACAATTTGCAATGACGAACGATATCATCTAATGACTCTTTCGTGAATTGCCTCGAGACGAGGTGACCGAAATGACATTCAGGACAGCGTTTTCAGAGTATCCGATTCAACAGTTGGAACACCTGTGCCACGTTGGCTCATTGGCTAAGGCGTTTTGCTGCTGAGTCTCAGGTCACTGGTTCGAGTGCCTGACCGTGTGGCTCTGTATTAATGGGGCGAGAGTGAAGGAATGTTTGTGTATCTACTTGAGTGCACGTTGCGACCAGGTGAGTTGTCGAAGCCTTAACTGTGACGTGATCGTTCGTAGTGCAAATTTGACTGAGTACGTTAAAGCGTTTCAATCATTGATTCTAGCGTCCATAACGTTTCAATGACAGGGGTCCTGGGTTGTGGTTAGGTGGTGAATGTCACGTGATAAACGTCAGCAGCACAAAGAACAAAAGCTTTGCATTTGAGTGTGTTCCAGCAAGACTGCTGTCATTTAAAAGATAATGCATAACATATTGGCTCGTCTATGCCTCTTGGGCTGTATATAGAGAACCAATAGCGATGATGGAGAAATTAAGTAATAAAATAGGAAAAAAAAGGAAAAGAAAAAGCGTAGCCATACGTTCAACTTGATGACCTTTCCTGGGTAGATTCCTCGTCTTTCGAAGGGCCGAATGGAGGGCACGGCAAACTCGGTGGCTTCTCACCCGATGCTGACGGAGCCGCGGTGATGTCTGCGACGTCCCAGACGAAGGTCGCCGACAGAACTAAAAGGCCAGTCGAACGCGCAACCGAATTGGTCGCATCCTCTCGGCGTGGCGACTGGGAGTCTGCGGCTCATAAGAAGGGGGAGAGAACAACGGAGCAAGGGGGACGCCACGAGACCGAGAGACAGGTGTCGGTGGTGCTCGCCTGTGGCCAGTCGCTATCGCAAGGACAGTGGGCGTTGGGTCATTCGCGCACTGCATGAGGGCATATAAACAGTTGATGGCTCCTGGCAATATCTCCCTGCAACTCGACCCCCCTCCACTCCTGCCCGCTTGTACCGAGCAGAAATAAGGAGAAGGAGGGGATATGCAAACTCTACCTCGCACCAGAGTACCGAGTGCGCAACCGTCAGCGCCTCCGCTGAACAGGCTCTTCCCTAGAAAAAGGGCAACGGGATGGTCACAAGGAAAAGGGCGTCACGTGACAAGGCCATACAGTGGCCTTATCTCTGTGAAACTTCCGAGAAAGGTGGAATGTAAGGCTTGTTTTATACTTGGCAATTTACCGGTGCCGGCTTATTTCGTTCTTCCTTACTTATCTGCCACCATGTACCCTGCTGTGTGTGTGTGTGTGTGTGTGTTTTGTAGAAAACGCCTTAACAAGACCTAATTGGTGGTGACCCAACACACTTTCCATGGTGGCTTTGTGGACTAGCTTGTGAAAAAGTATTAAATTCACAGCGTGGAATTTGATTGTGGTAATAATAATAATAATTAGTGGGGTTTCATGTTATAAGATTATGTTATAGTTGAGGCACGCCGTAATGGAGGATTCTGGACTAATTTTTACCACGTGAACTTTTGGAAAGCGTCCATAAATCTCAATTCATGGTAGTGCTTTGATTCGGTATCGAGTGGTGTTCGAAATATGTAGTGGTGGCTCTTCTTCTGCTATAGGCTACCATGGGAGCTGTAAATTGAATGCGGATATCCTTGGTCGTTCGGGACGCGCAACTAGAACACGAATAATAAGGCTATCTCACGGTAAAAGAGCTGTTGGAGACAACGCCTTCTTAAGAGTATGCGACAATAAAGCCCCAACCTAAGTAAACTTGTCTGGAGTATAGCACTCTCTAAGCTAGGCACATTACGCGGTGTTTAGATTTCATGTATATATAGCAGGGGCAAAGTGGCTGCTAGTTTTGTGACAAACTGAAGCACGGCTGCTCACAAAACTAGGTTACGTTGTGCACAAAGACGGAATTCTTCTCGAACCGGCCAACCTTCAGGCCGTGACGGTATTTCCCGAACCTGCGTCTGACAAAAAAAAAAAACTGCGCAGTTTTGTGGACCTCTGCTCCAGTTTTGTACACGTTCTTCTGAAATAGAAACGAAAAAAAAATGTTCCTCATTGGTACACAACACTCTAAGCCAAAAACGGCCGAAATGGGAGCAACGGCTGTTTTTACTCCTTCAGACCGACTGTTACTCTCCGAAAAGACCAAGCGGAACAAGATGGCCGACTTGTTTGAAAATGGGGGAGCAACTGTATTCATCTAAGTTTGTAAGGGAGCAGCGGAAGGAGGAACCGCTGTAAATGCTCTCGTCACGCAACGGTTACTCCCCGGCAGGACACCACACACAAATATGCATGCCGCCCACATTGACATTCATGGGCCAAATCATTGTTTGTTCTGTGTGCCAAACTTCACCAAACCAAAACAGTGATTTATTTTAGCATCCGCAGATAATAAAATAGCAGCGATGGCGGAACACAAAAGGCCTGAGAATACAGCTACGGCAAGTGCCTAACACACGCAGCAGCAGAATGGAGAGTTGGCACATCAAAGCGGACCGAACGCCGAAACACGTGCAAAACAACGATAAAAAAAAAGCCTAGACACGCCGTTCGTCCGCGAAGGAAGGGCGTCAAAGTCGATCAAGCACCGAAACGCGTGCATAAGGAGCACCCCCCCTCCCCCGATATATCGGAGAAGAAAAAAAAAAAGTGGACCCAGACGCACTTTTCATCAGCCGTACACTTAGTAGCACGCTTCACCGTGTAGTTTGAGGGCAGAATGACAAGTCTGCGCCATCTGCGCCCACATGACAGGTGTGGCGCTAGTGTAGTAAGCGATGTAACTTACAAAGTAATTTTTATTTGGTGTTTATGTTTACTAGCACTAAATAAAAATTACACTCAATTTTTCATATTTAATTATGAGTTTTAGTGTACATTAGTTTTTTCTTATAAGTGTATTAGGAAAACACACTAAAATCATTGCGCTGACGCCTGTGCTGCCACTGCTCGACATTTTTTTTTTCGGCGCAACTAGGTTCGCGTTCGCACTACTCATATTCATATGGTCTGTGGTCGGCGAGCACATGGACATGCGAGCTTGTGGGCTATGTTTTGATCGTGTGTGTGTGTCGCAGATTTGCGTTTCTACTTATTCGTGATGAAGGTTAGTGTCATCTTTATGAAGCGCGAAGTTGTTGTGGATTTTGCTGCCGGGTGGAACAAACACATCGTAAACACGTCTTCAGCTATCTGCAAGCCTGTTCGCTCGTCGGACAAAGGACTGTGCATGCATCAGCGTGCAGGTGAGTGGCATTTCCAGCAACATTTAATGCTCTTACAATACGTTGTAGAGTGGTTGCGCTATTAAAAAAGAAATGATTTTCTCTTTCTTATTTGCCGTATCCATTGCTATCCGTATCGGACTAAATTACCTCTATTATTACCGCCTGCATACCCTCTTGCTTCCCCTGTCACCACTGCAGTACCAGTGTACTTTTGCAGTTAAAAGTTCATTTCCGCAACACTACCTCGCTTGAAAAAACATTGGGGCGGGGTTGTAGCTGCCTTCATACTGGCACTTTTCTACCATTGGCTTTATGTAACGTTAACGGCTGAGTGTTGGGGCCTTGGGCCGCATTTTTTAGAGCTGTAAAGTGTATGTTAATCAGTAAGCGAACAAATCATTGTCGCATCACTTCACTGGCATAGCCAGGCGGTTGCGCACAGAATTTTTAATTTTTTTAGGCCGGTCGTAGGGAGCCCATAATGACGACCATATTCGCTTGCCCGGCCTCCAATTCAGATAAGCGGACCCCCCCTCCCCGCACGCCTAAAAAAAAAAAATCTGCCCACATCACTGCGTCACTTGCTTCACCTCTGCGCTGAACGTACTATTTTAAAAGCGCACCATTAAGCGAGCAAGTTACATATGGACAGAACAATTGGAGGAGGAATGACCCAAATCTTTCAGATTTCTTTCGTCATGCAAAACCTTCGCAAAACTGAATATTGTAAAAGACAATCATAAATGCTGTATGTTCTCCTTGGCGTTGTCATTATTCTGCATCATGAAATCTTTATGCGCTCTGAAAACTTGGCATGCCGTTGAAGTCACATAGCGACGTTAATACCAATCGACGAAAATTTCGACAACCTCAATAACGCCGTTCGGGATTTGCCGCATGCACATAGTTAGGCTGATTCCCACTTGACTGTTCTTAACCTGACTTCACTGCTACCAAAGAAAACAATATTTGATGCATGTCTTTTACTACTTTTTTTCAGGGATATGACACAAATTTGGTTATGCTGCAGATAGAGATGCTCCCAACGATGCTAAAGTACAGAAAGCAAGTGAATTTTGGTAAGTGCAGACTTTTTGTACTACGTATGTGAAAGCATCGCTTTTTAGGGGCAAACTGGGCATGTCTTGGGCAGAAAATAGTTTATCATGCCACATGGTTACACTGGCACTGACAATTTGACATGGCTCCGCTGGCCCATGTGTGTGCTCACACTGTTACCGTTAAGATAAAATGTTTATGTTTTCATTGCAGGGATTGCTGTTTGTACTAGAAAGCCAACTGCCAAGATTTATTTACGCTGGTGCTCCTAAAAGTACACTTTCCCTATTTACATGGATTTTGGCTTGCACAAAGCATAACACTTGGGCCTAGATTCACAAAGCTGTCCATGTGCAGTCCTACATAACAGCGTTTCTTGACTTGACTTTACCCTGTTTTTTGCAGATGTTTCATGGGTTTAAAAGTGCCACAGCATGTTGACCTTCCCCACTCTGAAAAATTCGCGTTCAAAGTTCTGCAAGAGTGGGCTCAACTTCCTTGTGCACCTCCTTGCTATTCCAAGATCCTGAAGTGTTATGCTCTTACTAGAGGTAACAGTGTTTCTAATGTTTGTATTTCCATCACATTGACCAAGTATGCGATCTTGGTTTGACTGGTAGCACATCCTCAACAAATGTCTTTGTGGCACATGTAGAAGGCAGTACAAAATAAATAGGCAGACATTCACACCGGGAGCTAACTTCTAATAATGCTTTTTTTTTTGGAAACCACGGTGCGCTTATTCCAATTTGTCTAACAGAGCAGTAACTTGTTTGGCTATGAACCAACAAGACGTTTAACTAATAAAAGCTTCACATCTTGTTGCTCTCAGATATATATGTATTGGCAAGCTATCTGTGACACTGTCAAACAAAGAATCAGAATATATGTGCATGCCTTAAGATATACTGCTTCGTTTACATATCTCGTGGCTGTGACTCGTCAACCGAGTGAACAAGTGCACCCTATAGTTTACTAAATTTAAAGCATTTTTTGAAGGTAGCACGGTCTACATTTATTTGTCTATAGTTTTGTCCAGCCATTTGCGTCAGGTACAAAGAATTATACTGAAGATTATCATGTAGCCTCTGCAAATGGTCGCTTTCAAGCAGGCTTTGCATGCTTGGCTTGTGCCTACAGGTGTTGCACAATTCAAGACGCAGCAGCGTATGATAGAACAGTAGAATGGAGAGCAACTATGTGTACGAGCTAAATAAGTATTTTAACATGAGCGGACAGTACGTGTTATTTGCCACACATGATCTCACTTAGAATGCCCATTGGTGAATGGGCTCATAGAAATGTCACTCAGCTGTGTATAGGAAACAAGTTAACTGAACCTAAGGGTATCTTTAACTGCTACAAATATGCCTTGTTGAGGTGCTGCACATTTTCTTCCAGAATATTGCTGTCTGAGACATCATGTGAAAAGAGTCTACCACATCAGCATTTATATGGCTTGCCAAGTAACGTTTGGCCGAACCTTCCTTTTTTTCACATTTCGTTTTGCAGTAGACATCCTAGAATGTAAGCGCTGCTGCAGGGTGTGTGACTCATTGTTATGTATTGATTCTGGCATGTTTAACCTCACACTTCTTTTTTTTTTCTTGCAGCAATGAGATGCTTCACATATGCCTGTGGTGACATTCCGCTGTGCTAGCCTGATGGAAACACCAGCTGCGAAACTTGAGTCCTTCAGCATTGGAGAAGTTGCCCTTCTCTCACCAATGATGACACAGACTGCCCTATGCTAGAAATTCAAGATTCTTTTTCCACGGATGACGCAGAAAACCTTTGATGTATTATGGTGCTTGTTTAGTGCTGGCTGTGGTGTGGCGAAGTCTACTTTTACGTGTGCTCACACGTCGCCTCATAAAAAGAACAATAAAGCATTTATTTTCCTTTCAATATTGTCCACTTTTTGTGTTAGAAGCACCCAAGCAGTGCTCTTCCCAGGAGCTCTCGCCATGTGTTAAGTGTGTGACAAGCATACTCGAGATAAATAGTCATTTCCCCAAGGAGTAACTGGAAGCATGTGCAGTTGGTTTTCAGAGAGTAACTGCGAACACGTGGGAGGAACGGTAAAGAGTAACTGTTGCTTTTAGAAGAGCAACTGGTGGGCTTAATGGTTGGTCCGCAGAAAGCAACTGGTGGGAGTAACTGTTGGTCCGCAGGGAGGAACTGTTCATCCCCCGAAGGAGGAACTGGAAGAGAGCAACGGTTACTCCCTCTGCTGTTACTCCTTTTAGGAGAGTAATGGGAGTGGTAATGCAATTGCTCCCTGAAAGGAGCAACCCCTATACCCCTGTTGCTCCCTCTTGGCTTAGAGTGAATATTGGAACAAGTTCCCGTTACAAGTTCCTTAAATGCAAAAAGTCGTTGCAGTTACATTAAAAAATGTAACGTTTCGTTACACTGATGTTACATTTTAATTCTCAATTGGAATGTAGTGCTGGACGATTTCGAGGCCAAATAAATTACGAAGTTTAATCTTCAATTAGTGGTACGTTTATTTCACGAATATAACATCGGCAGTGGCAGGTTATATGATAGAAGGAGTGTAAGAAAACGATCCTAGATATCGGGTTTTCTACATCAGTCTTCAAATACGCAGTCAGAATACTGCACTTCAAGTATTAACACAATAACGTTAAAGTAGCTTGTAGAGCTGAAATTCTGGTGTCAGCGTTGTTGGTTGTGATCGCAAAAGTAGGCTTGTCCACAAGTGAAAACTCGAGACAACTAGAAAAAAAAGTATTAAAAACCAGTTTGAGTGTGAATTAAACCCAAGCCTTCTACGCAGCAAGCAGCTCGCGTTCTACGTCGGGCAGCGATACCGCTCAGCGCAGGAATCGTGAGAAGAGAGCGTGCGAATGCAACTACGTGCGGTAGGTGAGCAAATGCTCACCTGCCGCTCACCTACTCACTAATTACTGGTTCACCTACCAGTGTGCTAGGTGAGCACACACTGGAACAGTATACATTTTATTATATATATTTCTGATGTTGCACAATGTGATACTGAACATATGTCTTCAACGCCCAATATCCGTAATATACTGAGCTAAAAGGTGAAAATATTAAATAAACAAACATTGGCGAGAATATCAAGACAACGAGTGTCGTGCACTTTTTTTCTTTACATCAGCCAATCAACAAATGTTTCAATGATTTCCCTGAGGACAAATGGTGGATAATGCAGACTAACGCAACATGGAAACTTGTGTCGGTAAAAGGCGAGACTTAGAATCACAAATGAGAAGTAGTTAGGAACCGCTCGGACATTGCAAAACGGAAAGAAAGCACAGGCGCGAAAGAGTGCGCGGGTTTTCCTATTGAAGAAGGGGGGAAATTTATTCCAGCACCCCACTACCCATTTTAGTCGTTTCTGAAGAACAAATACAAGCTTCGCAACGGGTGCCAGAATGAAAATTAAGAGATGGCATACTTCTCACACCTATTCGTGATTTATCCCCGACTGCGTGTAAAGAGAAAAGTAAGTAGCTCTTGAAATGCAACATAAAGTATCGTGGGCTGCCATTATTGTTAGAAGGCTACCGCGCCATATCAACACCATCATCATCAACAACATAACTATCCTCAGCATCCTCACAACGCCCTCTGAAGGGCTATAATTCCTCTATGTTCTGCTAATCAACCTGGTGTTGCGCTTGTTGTGGCTACGTTTTACCCGCTAACTTCGTAATCCTGACTTTGTTTTCCCCTCGCGCTTTTGCCTTTGCTTGGAATCTAGCCTATTGCGCTTTAGTGACTAGTGGTTATTTTGTCAACGCGCTGCATGCCCTGCCTATGTCCACTCCTTGATTTCCACTATGTGGTGTCTTTAACACCCGTGAAAGATGTCCCGAACCATACACGGCACATCAAACGATGACATGACTGGTTAGACTGAGCTAAGTTATTGAAACCCCTTTTACAAGATATGGACGCGAGCTTCCCGACCTCTTTCTACCCTGCACGCGCGCGCCTATGGAGCTAGGTGAAAGACGAGTAATGAATTAACTACACGTGTCTCTTCACCCCCATTAGGGCGACAGCTCGTGGCGTGGCTGCTCTGTGGTTATACTGGTTTATGTTCTCGGCGATGTTCGGTGTTGTTCACTCGAGCCCAGATGGCACACTTGGCACACTTGTTAAAGGAGAAACGAATGTGGACACGGAAGACAAGAGATTCAATGGCAAAGATTGAACGAAAACCGCACAAAATACCTCGATTCTATTCACCACGATATCAATGCTTTCTCTAAATTGATTCAAAGGGTCTTTTTACTTGTACGTACAAGTGATCTAGTTCACAAAATATGATACCCGTATTGCACACTTCCTGCATCGTTTAGCAATCAATCGCTTTTCCAAACATATTAGTCATTGCTTTAGCGCAAGGACTAGCATACTGCGAATGTTATAAGGATAAATTTTACGTAGCCAAAACTTTCATGGTCACTTATTTTAAAGGAAGGCGAACTTATACCACAAAATAAATACAGAAACTCATAATAATGTTACGCAGTCCACTTCAGAAAAAATGATTAAATGCACAAATTACCGCTATTTATTCAGTCGTCTCTTAAATCCCTGTCATCGCAGAATCGAAACAATGTGGCCGTTTCGAGTTGGCACCTCTATCTGGGCACTTGAAAGCTGCCGCGAAAGCTTCGTCATGTCGCAGAACCACATTGAGCAGCTTCACCAGGTTCGAATCTCCGCTGTCGCAGAGGGAGTCCCCAAGCCTGAGAAAAAACATCTGGCTCTCGGAGACACTCGGCCAGTTGGTCGACACGTTCCACGACTTATCCCATCTGTCGGTTTTAGTCGCACTCACGACCGTTCTAAGAGCGAGCACGACTTCTAGAATGTCCCTGCGCTGCATCAGTGTGGCCGTTTTACCGACGAGGCAAGACAGAAGGCCGCTTTCCTTCTTCAGAAATGCGGCTGTCAGTTCGCCTTTCTTGTCTAGCAAGAAGTGCCAAATGGCCTTGGCTGCAGGGACGCCTAGTACAGGAGCGTTCATCAGATGCTTGCGGGAGTTGAGCACGTCCAGGAGCGCATATGACCATGGTGTAAATACCACCCATGGCACCGAGACGTACACCGCATCACCTGTAAATTGCCACCTGGGAAAGTGCAGTTGTCTTCTAGTGCTCGCCTGTCGGAACTCGTAGTCTTTGATTGAGAGTAAAAGCGCACTGAAGTTGCTTACCGGCGCCGGAGGAGTGAGATTTCGCGGCAAGGCATTGTACGGTAGAAACGGACTTAGTCCCTGCAAGTAACTAAGCGATGCTTTGCCTAGTCCCGGAGCTAGAAGAGTGATCACGCCTTTTCCGATGGTGTTGGTGACCTTGAAAAAGATGTCCCTCGCGAGCTGGTTCTTCGGTGCATTGACTATAACCTCAGCGTAATAGTTAACCCATATGTGCGGCAGGCTTTTCTCAAACAAGCATTGATGCTTGGAGTCGGGAGTGGTGCTCGCCGAACTGTTCATGGCGGTCAGGTCTTGATAAAGGCACGCGACGGCACGCGTCAGTACCGATGCCAGTGGCAGTGGTGTGGAGACGCGCGTGGCCAGCTGCTTGAAGACTGCGAAGATCCTTCCGGGTAAACTGACACAGACCATCCGAACGTGAATAGGCGCTGACGTTTGGAAGACGCGGCGGGACAACGTGTCCCACGCCGTCGTAGCATTGGACGCGCGGAACATGTGTGGGCTACAGCTTGATACTATGCTGTTCAACCGGTCATCGAAAGTTGCCTCAAAAGTCCAGTACTCACTCAACCGTATCGATTTCTGCATGTGATCTTCTACAGCGTGTAGCACGCCACCGATGCACTGAGGACAGGTACTGTTAAACGACGCCAAAGAGGCGGCGAGCGTTCTCATGGGAGCGTCGACTCGAAATGTCGGGTGAGGCGAGTCAATTACTGTAATGTCCACCGGTGTCTTGATGCGTAGCCTGAGCGAGAGGAACGCTATGAAGAGCAGAAGTTGGTCGGCATTCATGGTACGCTGCAGCTGGGCAGCGTGAAAGATGGCTAGCGTCATTTCCTTAGCGAATTCCAACGGCCCCCTGCGCAGTGAGGCTTCGCACCGTGATCGTAGAACGTCGAGCAACTGGCCCGAAAGCGCCTCGGGGTAGTCGCGAGAGTGTGCCAGAGCCTCGCGGGCGTTCCAAGAGTTCCAACGAAACGAGGAGGTCTTCTGGCTTGCGGTCCCTTTGCGCGTGCACACGTACTGTTGGAAGTCCTCGCAGGGGTCTTTTTCGCGGTCTACGCGCAGGCCCTCCAGAAACGCGAGGCAGCAGAATGAATCTTTGGTCGACTTATGTTCATCGCTGTTAGCGCCCGACTGAAACTGCCTGATCTTGTTAGACAGACCCCAGAGGAAGAAGATGCAGGCTAACCCGACGGTCAGACCCGAAATCACCATGGCGGCGAGCTTGCGAGGGCTGTTCACACGACGCTGCTGAGCCGGTGAGGGTGAAGGGTACGGGAAAGGCGAGTGGAAGCTGCTCGGCATTGTCGAGTCCTTGCCGAGGCGCGTAGTGGTTGACGGGGCGCGCTCGTACAACCACGTGACTTCAGCGCTTCTTCTCCTTCGGCTTTGGTCGTTCTCTCAGGCGCGATGTAATTGAAACGCGTGGACGAAAAAAAAAAATAAGACTTGCCGGGAATGCATACGTCCACTTGTAGTCAAGATAACGAATATACTGTCTGGTCTGAAAGAGACAAAAACAATCTTTGCACTCTCTTTGTTTTACATACGTTATTTTTCTCTGGTCAATATGTAGTACCGAAAATGCTTCACTGACTCATACAATAAATTCTTGGCCGATCCCACTGAGTGGGTATGAGCTATGTTTGAGGCATCATCATCATCATCATCATCGCTACCTACATGCAGAATCTAACACCACGAAAATCGTCCGCATGTTATGCAAGTATGAGAGTATGTGTGAAAATAAAAAAATATAGAAGATATGTGAAACTTCGGCGCATTGCCTCGTCTTCATTGTAGACCCCTGCGATTGTAAATAAGGTGAACATTCAAGGAAAATGTCAGGTGGTAACACCATTGTTACAGTTTATAGCGAATTTCAAAACTGTTGATGACTGGTCCAGAATTGAGTGGTTCGTTGGCAGCAGTAATGTTTTTGCTAACCAACAACTCAATTTTTTGTCAATTGGGCAAAGTTTTTGTTAGCCACTGTTAAATGATAAACAAGAAGAATAGAAAAAGGTAAGCGCATCCAAGGAAGCTAAAGAGATGTTATTGTGATAGCGTAAAAAAGCTCGTTTCGCAGACATTCCGGTGTAGGTTCCAGCATTGCTGGATCTAAACTAAATATTGGCGTTGTCCTTAGGCGAGAAGTTAAGATAGTTCTAAAAGAAATGACAAAAATCATTGTTTTTTATTTAGTACGAATTGAACTCGGAATTTCTTCGTGGCAAGCGGGGTTTTTTTTTCTTTTTTTAAGTCCAGCAGATTTCACGTGTTTGCGAAATCGACGTTTTGCGAAGCGTGCAGAAGGAAGATGATCATGTTGTAAATTTTTGTTCAGCTACGCGTTATGAAATGGTGCTTAATATATGTTCAGATATTTCACGCACAGACATATGTTGAACAGTCGCACATGTTTATTATATAACCAGATGTTTTCACTTGCGCAATAATACCACATGGCTATTAGCAACGCTAGAAAACATCAGCTGATACTAAGCGCTGGTGTTGGCGAGGATGGTAGGCCTGGACACTTCTATAGCCTGCACCACACTCACAATTGACGTTTTACGAACATTACGGCCTATTCAGAGACCAGGCGTGGCTTTGTAGCAGAATACTTGATTGACATGCACAATGCTGAGGTTTGATTTCTGCTGGGGCACTGATATCCATTTTTTGCGTTCATCAGGTCAATGCTGCCGATCCCACCTCTTTATTAACACTCACGCATTAAAATTACCGATGTCTGCTCTCACTGTTCGTAGGTAGATACTAAGTGTCAATAGCCTGTGGCACATACCCGCTTACCAGGGGCACATACCCACCCATGGGTTTGTGCCACTGTCGTGCGGGAAGTGTTCGGTGACGTACGCGACGAGATTGTGTCACTGTACATGTCTTGACAAGCGCGTCATATTCGGGAAGTCATAGAGAGACGGGGGGGGGGGGTAACTTCCCATCTCTCTAGTAATTTTGGTTCCAGACAGGTTAAGGGGCTGATCAAGAGAGCACGCAGACGTAGATAGATAGATAGATAGATAGATAGATAGATAGATAGATAGATAGATAGATAGATAGATAGATAGATAGATAGATAGATAGATAGATAGATAGATAGATAGATAGATAGATAGATGGATGGATGGATGGATGGATGGATGGATGGATGGATGGATGGATGGATGGATGGATGGATGGATGGATGGATGGATGGATGGGTGGATTGATGGATGGATGGACGGACGGACGGATGGATGTGCAGATAGATGCCAAAAGTGCTTGCTGGACGCAGAAAAATGCTTCGCATATCAAACTTCGGCCTTTGCATAAAGCGCAGCGAAGTCACGGCGAAAGGGGCAAGAGCATCATCTCTAGAACCTTTCGCCAACTCTTTTAAATGCGAAGCCTTTCCTAGCAAACTTCGGTGACATTGAGCGTATCTATCTATCTATCTATCTATCTATCTATCTATCTATCTATCTATCTATCTATCTATCTATCTATCTATCTATCTATCTATCTATCTATCTATCTATCTATCTATGACTTCTAGCTCTCCTGACCATTTCGATAATGGTATGGATACCAATCTTTGTATAGCATAACATGACTGTATGACGAACATATTTGACTAGTGATAACACGAAAATAATAACATGTATGTCATGAATGTCATAATTTTCATTTCATGGTTTTGCTGCTCTTGCGGTGGTTACGTTCACAAGGCATGTTGCAAGACTGGTATGGTTTGATTGCATGGCGAACGCAAGCGACAGACTCTAACATGGAATTCATGACAAGCGTGTCATGTAACAACTTGACTACATGCCACGCTCATGATGCGCTCGCAGCCGTTTCGCCAGCGTCACATATGCCAAATTTGGTATTACGGTACGTGAATGGATGACGAAGGTATGTGACTGGTGCAAACATGATAATCATGAGATGCGTGTCATGTAACAACATGACTACATGTGAAGCACATGATGCTTTCATGGCCATTTCGCTAGCTTCACATGTACCAAACTCGGTATTACGCGACGTGAACGGACGACATAGGTTAACGACATAAACAAACATGATAATCCCGACATGCTTGTCATGCAACGACATGGCTAAATGCCACACTCATGATGCACTCACGGCCGTTTCGCTAGATTCACTCATGCCAAATTCGGCATTACTTGACGGCGATGGATAGCAAAGGTAGGTGACTGGTGCAAACTTGATAATCATGAGATGTGTGCCGTGTGAGAACATCACTAGATGCCGCAGTCAAGGCGCCAATACATTTCGACGTGACGTGGTGCGTGTGCGCGCCGGCGTTCATTCCATCGCGTCAAGCCGACGTTGCGACGCCAGGCGCCGGTCCTGCCATATACTTGCAGGCGCGCGCCACGCTGCGCTGCTGCTCTGACGCATGTGCGTTTCAGTGCGTCCGGCGTCCCTGCATCACGAAAAAGGCAGACGCAGTGTTGTCTGGGTAACGCATCGGCACGTTACCCAGACAACAATGTCACATTTCAGACAGGTTGTCGTGAGGCCACGGCGACGTACGCTTGTCGCGCGGTCACGCCTGGC
The DNA here is from genome assembly GCF_043290135.1 of Rhipicephalus microplus. Taxonomy (NCBI): domain Eukaryota; kingdom Metazoa; phylum Arthropoda; class Arachnida; order Ixodida; family Ixodidae; genus Rhipicephalus; species Rhipicephalus microplus. The sequence continues at coordinate 8,491 of NW_027465283.1, read as the reverse complement.
GTCAGACTATAGCGTGCTCGCGTTTTGCTAACGTAGCGTCGCTGTGCCCAGCGTGCGCACGCGTCAACGCTACATTGGAGTATATTGCTTCATGACCAGAACATGACAACATACCACGCTCATAGCGTGCTCGCGGCCGTTTCGCTACCTCCACATATACTGAATTTGGTATCACGTGACGTGAATAGATGACGAAGGTAAACGAAGCATCTAAACATGATAATCATGACACGGAAGTCATATAAGGCATCATTTACCTCCACCTCGTAACGTTGTGCTGATTTTAAAGTGACATATCAACCTTTCGCATTCGTGCTTCGCATATCATCGATTCTCACTGTACGTTGATGGGATCTGCCATTTTTTTAAAGCTAACAGTGCAAGGACGCTTGTGACATAACCACTCCACCGTTATTTGACATGGTAGGTGATGACGATGAATAATTATAGATGCGCCCATTGTTATAAGTTTGAAGCATACGACGACCTACTCATAATTTAATCTTGTGTGATGCCTTATTACAGATTTCGCATTCTATGACGCCTGGTTGTTCTTTTATGTTTCAACCATCTTATATTACGTATGTCAGTGCGGTTCCCGACATGACGCTTCTTTGGGGTTTTTTTATGCGCAGCTGTTTTTGAGTCCCAGCGAGGCTCAGTGGTACAATACTGGAATAGCGCAGATAGGGCCCAGGTTTGAACCGCTTTCCATCCTTGACATTCATATTTTTTTTTTAGCGCGATAACATTAAAGAGCTCGTTTCGCAAGACTACGACATCCACGTGATGTACTGCAACTGACGGTAGCATGCTGACGCTGACGCCCTCTCGCACTCCCTTTTGCCTGACGAGAGTGCTTTGATTGATTTGATTGATATTTGGGGTTTAACGTCCCAAAACCACTTCATGATTATGAGAGACGCCGTAGTGGAGGGCTCCGGAAATTTCGACCACCTGGGGTTCTTTAACGTGCACCCAAATCTGAGCACACGGGCCTACAACATTTCCGCCTCCATCGGAAATGCAGCCGCCGCAGCCGGGATTCGAACCCGCGCCATGCGGGTCAGCAGCCGAGTGCCTTAGCCACTAGACCACCGCGGCGGGGCCCCTGACGAGAGTGCGCCCTGCTCAGTACCTTACATTGCTGTTTTTGTAATCGATGTTCACTTGATCACTACCGAACAGCGTAAAGGTCATTGGATCACCCTGCAAATAGATTTGCTCTCTGATCCATCCGCAACACCATTTACGCGCGCCTTGCGTCGGCAAGCACATAATGTCGTCAGACGTGACAGCCTCCTGCATTGACGCAATGACAACGCCAACGGCCGGCAGTGGCTACTCGTGAACCCCGCAGTCTGAGGTCAGGAATATGCTAGTTCGTCCACTCTGACCCACAATGCGCGAACTCTAGTGTATGCAAAACTTACCACCTACTTCTTTCTGGCCAGGGGTGTACCGCTACGCACAGAATTTTATTCGCTCTTGCAGCCTATAGATTGCCAACGCCGCAAACCGTGAGTACACATGTCGCCAGTCAGTCTACAACCGTTACCTTGCTCTGACCGTCAGTTTGAGTGCGTGGGTATTGATTTGTATGGACCACGTCCTCTAAAGTCAACTGATAAGCGCTGGACCATAGTCGCTGTGGACCATCTGACGCGATACGCCGAAACCACCACCCTCCCTGCGGCTACTGCGAGCGTGATGTTGCCCCATTCCTGCTGCACCGGTTCATACTGAGTCATTGTACAACCCAATAGTTGTTCAGCGATCGAAGTCGTGTCTTCCTGCCGGAAGTCATCGAAGCCATTCTTACGGATTGCCATTCTGTCCTCTGCAAAACTACTGCGTACCATCGCCAGACAAACGGACTGACCGAGCTCTCTAACCGCTCACTCGGCGACATGGTTTATATGTACGTTGTAAAGTTTGGCCTGGAAATTCGTCTGGGCAGACGCCATTGTGCGTAAGCCGGTTTACTGGGGAGGCTCACAATCCTTTCGGCGCCCAATCTGCCAGACGCTGTCGAAGATTTGAGCAATTACCCAGGCAATGTGGCAAGCAAAGGCGAGTTCCAGACTTTCAAATGCAGACCCTTTCGTCGTCCCTTCGAACAGCAGTGGTGCCTGATGACCTCGGCGACTCATCTGGAGACGGGGAAGCTGTTGTGACCGGCGCCAGAGCTGACGGGGGAGCGGCGCTCTTTTAATCCTCAATCAAGTAGCCGACCGGCCGGCTGCCTATGCCCACCAAGCATTGTCCCTGCTAGCCGGAGGATGAGACGTCGTGTCGCCACGACATCGTAAACAGTTCCAGAGAGGACAACAAAGACAGCATCTTTCTTGGAAGAGACCGTGGCGGCCGCCGCAAATCGCCCCGCTAATTAAGCGAACAAATTGGCGGGCCCTTTGATGTATGCTGTCATGATCGTGGGACCTCTCGCCTAGCGGCACACACACGACGAGGAAGAGCCCTGCTGGCGCCACCTTGCAGTGCAGTGTTCACGACTCAATATTGGACGTTCACGTGGACCACGCATGCTCGTCCCCCTCACCTGTTGTGTGTGTGTGATTGGTGTTCCACTCGGAGAGGAGGAGCCCGACAGGGCTTAAAACGACGCCGCAGAGTGCTGGACGTCGCTCTGAACCATGTAACGGCTCTACCACCACGCTCGTGGTTTGTGAAACCCCTAATCTTTCTTTGCTGTAAATGTGTGTAAATAGTGCCCTAAACCTGTTTTGTTTTCGTATCCTCCTGCGATCCTCCTTCGACCTTAACAACTGGTGGCAGCGGTGGGATGCCATCAGCGAACTTCCTTCTTTCGACCTTCACAACGTCGCTTTCGACCACGCGAATCTATACTTCCCTTCGTCTCCTACGCCTATAGAACGCCGCCCCAGAGCACTACTGGTTTTTCGCCTTTCTTTTAACTGTACGGAAGGCAACCCTTGTATGCCATCGAAACAATACTCCCGTACAGGCCAGTTCCATCTGAGTGTGTGCCTATTTCGGACGCAGCTACGACGAATGAGCAAGAGCGTCAGAAGAGTATTTGTGATGGCTCCGCCACTTCCGAGCCTACGTTCCTCCCGGGAAGGCTCGCATGGCTCTCGGTTCCGACCTCTCTAGCTGGCTTCTCTTCAAAACTGCTGCCCAAATACGAAAGCCCCTACTGTGTCATCGAGTGCACATTTCCGGTCAACTACCTGATCGAACCCATCGAACAATCTTCGGGCATGCGTCATTGAGGGCGCCACATTGTCAACGTGGAGCGCCTGAAGGCCTACTGGGACACGCTCATAGTGAAAAGATGTTAGGTCGCCAGGCGGCTCCCTTTTCGTACATGGGGTAATTGTAGCGAAGCCTTTGGAGTTGGAAATGGGTTGCATGAGCGCCTTCTAGTAAGCTATCTCCAAAAAGGGCGCCGCTCGCGCTGAGGGTCCATGTCTTGCTGTGACTGTCGCCATTACGCGCTGTTGCTAACTACCGGCTAGCAAACGCCTTAACAAAACAAACGAAAAAAGTGTGGGGTGAAACCCGAGTCGGGTAAGTTCATTTTTGGGATAACCTGACGAAGCTGTTTCAATGAGTATGACGCCAACAAAATGATGTTGGTTCACATTTTGTGTACTCCAGTGAATAGCGGGCATAAAGAAACTTTTTTTGCTCATTTCATTCCCACAGAGCTCTGTTTACTTGATTTGACGCCTTGTGCAATAGTCCGGAATTACATGCACCACTGGCTCGATTTTTCGTTCGTGGTCTTCTGAGGTCCTAACGTGGGATCTTCCCTGGGAGCTAAATTCACGAACAAGGAACGAAGGGTGGAGGAAAAAAGACAAACGCGTGATTGCTTTCTACTGGTTTCTAGAGAAAGAAGAGCACCTTTCGTGTTTGCGACATATGCATTGTGATTATAATTAGATTCAATAAAGCTAGCAGAGTGAATTTATACTGCCTCAATGCTCTGTGTTAGTGCGAAGCTATGAGGGTCCTAGATATATGAGGTGTATTCTAGCTGACGATGATTATAAAGCATCGCATCAGATTCAGTGGGACAAGACAAAAGTTTTTATAAAAGTAAACCTAAGTAAATGTCGCTTTAGCTATTAGGTAATGAACGTGATCTTTTTATCATAGGCAAATACATTTGTAAACACCAAGGTAGCGATAAATAACTGTGGATTTCAGTGGGGTTTTGTTAAGAAGGGTATTGTAGGGTATTGTTGGGTGTTGGATGGAGAGGTAACCGTTGCTCCTGTTTACGCGCGTCCTTTTGCACTTAGTAACCTTCAGATCCACGTGTCACGTGCTGCGCCACTGAGTTAGGATATCTAAATGATTTGGTAATGGTGTTACGTCTTAATGGTTGGTTATTTTCCGGTATATAATACAGTCGTCGGTAAATAAATAAACCTGATGAAGCATCAAAGGCTTGCGCCTTAACAAAACTCTGCAGAGAAACAATGACTTGGTTAACAGATCGACAAACTGCACTCTGAGAGCTCCAATACTACATGTCTCACTATCACATGTTCATGATTAGTGGAGAAAATCAAGGTTGAAGTTTCATTTTTTTTTTAATTTTGCGCTGTAATCTCCACACGTGATGTCGAAAATTTGAAAAGGTATTTTTCGTATTTTCACGACACTGGCTCGATAAAATATTATGAAACTACGTGTGCTAGTTTAATGGCAACCGTAGTTGACAATACCTTTCATTTGCATCAGTCAGAAGTTACGGAGGATCCTATAGATGTCTTCAAAACCTGTGATGTCACGGTTCTTGGTTCGGCAATCTGAAGGTGGCGTCTCCGCCCACATTTTATTTTCGCGTATTTTATCGCTCAGTAAGCGTCGTGTCATGGTAAGCGTACGCGGCACTTCATACTAAGGTAAACCAAGCGCAAATCAAGACCTAAAGGGAAGCTGAAGCACTTCTCTTAAACACTTCATGACTTAGGAGTGTGTAGGGACGGTTTGATCCCCGAATAATTATAAGAGCGATGGGAGATGTTTTAAAAGTGAATGGCAATAGCACTTTTTGGTGAAAAAACTGTGGCAGTGGCCTCCGGGCTTCTTGAGACGTCGAGTGAATACGGTGACGTCATTTTCGGTATGCCGCGTCATCTCCAACAACAGCACTGCTGAAGTGTGAGCTCTTAGATTAGTTCCGGCAACGGCCCTTCATGGGTTAGTCACGAAGGTCGTGGTCGAAGATCAGAACGAACACTTGCTCTGGGCTGGAGGAAACGAAGATGACGTATGTTTCCACGCCCACACTTTAAACGCGCTCGCGGGGGTGGAGCAAGGCAATCTTTTATTTCATCTGTTCTGAAGCTCCTGCTGCTACAACCACGAAAAAAATTATGACATCGTCAACAATATTACCGGTCCTTCGTAAACGTGATGTTTGATTGAATTCTAAAATCCCTTCAGTTTCCCTTTTAGTGGCAACATACACACATGCGCAGTCTTCACACAGCTTTACGTTATCCGGTTATCAAACATTCTCCTATCCTATGTGCACAACGTCACCCACGTGTCACTGATACACCTTTCTCCTTTCTTTTTTAATGTAGCAGGCTTCAATCAACTCACGCGTAGTTTTTATACCTACTTCTACCTAGTATCTTACACTCATTAAAAAAGTGGTGCACACCCGCAGGCTTTGCAATGCATAGGCAAATGCACCCATGCATTGGCAGCTGTCTCCGAAGCACTTTGTGGAAAGCAAAGAGTTAAATTATACTAAAGTTGCCACTGGGGAACAAAAAACTGAAAACTTAAGACATGCAGTGATTCCTTATGTTCGTAAGTTATTCCACAACCTGAGAAAGGTAGGAGGCAGGTATGAGGTACCTGTCGCCATTTCTGCGCCCGTAAAACTGGCTCAGATGTGCCCGAGAACTGCTCGGGAGGAGGCGAGCCGTCAGGGATGCGGCGAAAAACACGGCACGACGTACGGGGAATGTGCCAAAGGTGTGGTTCATGAAATTCGCCTTTCTTGTGGCAACTCGTACATCGGGACCACCGGGCGCTGTATTATTCAACAGGTAAGAGAGAATGAAATAAATGTAATGAAGGATGTCTTGGTGCATTTGCCTATACATTGCAAAGCCTGCGGGTATGCACCACGCTTTAAAGAGTTTGAGATTCAAGGTAGAAGTAGGTAAAAAACGGCGCGTGAGTTGATGGAAGCCTGCTACACTAAAAAGAAAGGTGAAAAGTGTATCAGCGATACGTCGGTGATGTTGTACGTATCGGAGAAGAGATTGTTTGATAGCTGTATAGCGTAAAGCAGTGCGAAGATTGCGCGTGTCATGTTGTTACTTAAGTCTGGGTTTGCGCTCGGCCTACTTTAGTTGGAAGTGCCGTGTGTGCTTGTCGTTGTGTGTTACTTTGCTCTGTGTTTGTGATATTTGCGGCCAAAATATGTCATTAAGCTACTACCAACTAGGCCAACAATCAATCTTGTTACAAGAGTATTGTTTTCGAGATGGTGAAATCGCACAATACTAATACGTGATAATTCGTTTTGCCCGTTAATGTCCATTTAACAGAACCTGCAGAGTGATGTTTTGTCAATGAAGGAAAACGAGTCGCAATGACATTTACAATAAAGTGAGTGAGCCGGAATAGCGGACGCTGTTTCCTCATGCACAGTGGGTTTTGCAACTTCGAGGTCAAATTCATATGACCTGAGAAGGTAGACACTTTCCTTTTAAGCCTCGTACATTGTCCAGCAGTCGAGTTTACAACCTGCTTTCACAACTCCGTCACTACCGTTTTCCGCCTACTTTACAGCTCTTCTCAGCGTGGAATATGCGGTCTTGTCGGGGGAGTGAGCCGCCACTCAACAGGACTTCCACGATGGGCGGCTGCGCGAGAATAAATGGGATGGGCAAACCGAAATAGCTTTCGTAATCAAGCCTTATTCCTGAACACCGACGTGCGTCAGGGTAATGTGTAGTCTTGTAGCAGGTGAGTGACGGTGAAATGATGAAACGTCCGCTTCCAGTGAAATATGTACGGGGTTCGACTCCCAGTGCTGATGTGCGATCTACCGGTTTTCATTGACTTGAGCAATGAGGGACAAACCTGCTGCTCTTTCAAGCACTTCTGGTTGAAAACTTGTTGCATGTTTTCTAAAAATTCAGAAGATTGTTTAAAAATTATTGTACTAAAAGATAGTAATGATTCCCTTTAGGTGTTATAGTGGACCAGGGGTGCAGCCAGAAAGTTTTTATTCGGGTGCGGGGTTCACTAATTTTTATGCATGTTCGTGCATGCTTTTTATGTGTGCGTGCATATATATATATGTACGCCAGGAAAGTGAGAAATTTTGAGGAGAATTGAAACCTCCCAACACCTCCCTCTCTTTTAACTATACTCCCGTGCACTGGATACACGCAGTACTTCCCAATAAGCACGAATTGTTTGTCAGCATAATTCGCGAAAATAACTGATTCGCTTTATTAAATGTGCAGACAGTTTTCTTTAGAAAGCCTACATGACCATTCGTTTTGTGTGTGTGTGTGTGTGTGTGTGTGTGTGTGTGTGTGTGTGTGTGTGTGTGTGTGTGTGTGTGTGTGTGTGTGTGTGTGTGTGTGTGTGTGTGTGTGTGTGTGTGTGTGTGTGTGTGTGTGTGTGTGTGTGTGTGTGTGTGTGTGTGTGTGTGTGTGTGTGTGTGTGTGTGTGTGATCATTTTTTGTGTGTGATCATTTTTTGTGTTTGATCTTTTTTTCCCATGGTGCCTTAGATCCACTTCACCAGTGCGAGGAAATACAGGTCAACCCAAGAAACACACCAAGCCACAGGTACGCCCGCGTGTCACTAAGAAATCTAAGCCCATGTCTACAGGGTCGCCTCGATCATTAAAGCGATCGCGTTAAAGGGGTCGTTACGCAGTGATTCCGGCGTCGTAGTCGTTGGTTGGTTGTAAAAAATCGTGATTTCATGCGTGACGAAAAACTCGAGAATGATGCAAACAAAATAAATAAATGATAAAAAAATCCTGGAGCAGAGTGGGGACCGAACCAGGGTCGTTTGGCTCTAAGCGGGGATCGAGCCCGGATCATTTGTGTGGCAAGCGGATATTCTACCACAGGGCTACGCATCTGCTTGTGAAAACCGTGAAAAAAACCTTCCTGCACTTGAAAATGCAGTGAAAGCAGCTTTAATGCTCCACGAGCACACGCATACAGTATATACCGCTTCACAAAGTAACTGAAGTATTGCAGTAATAATTCGGGGTACAAGGGTCAATTGCCAACAAGTGTCAGAATATGTGACTATTATAATGGTTCCATGGTTGAAAGCTGGTGCCCACTAAAAAGGCACACACACTACTGCACCTGTTTCCTTAAGGCCACGTAGTGGGTGCATAGCAAGTTCGCAAATGTTTCATGCACTAAGTGCTTGAAGTACGCACTAAGAACAGGGTATCGCTTTCGCGTTCAACTCCTAAAGGCGAAGCTTTAGA
>NW_027465282.1:0-32893 GCF_043290135.1 Rhipicephalus microplus | reverse complement strand
CCCACAACCTCTTTTTCGTTCCTCCTTCCACCTTTTCTCTTTTACACCCTTTCTACCCTCACCCAAACGCACTGTGCAATGGCGTGCAAGGGGGCGACAGGCCGGTCTGCGCCCCCAACGCTATGTTAGCGCTTTCCTCTTCCCCACTTCATCGCGGTTCATTACACAAACCTCCCATTTACTCACCTTTCACCCGCGGCGTTATTTCTTTGGTCTGTAGCTGTTTCTTTATCGGTGTCTCTTGTTTGTGAATGCTGTTACGTTGCTATGTTTGATTGATTTGTGGAGTTTAACATCCCAAAACCACCATATGATTATGAGAAACACCGTAGTTGAGGGCTCCAGAGGTTTCTACCCCCTGGGGCTCTTTAACGTGCACCCAAATCTCAGCATACGGGCCTACAACATTTCCGCCTCCATCGTAAATGCAGCCGCCACAGGCGGGATTCGATCCCGCGACCTGCGGGTCAGCAGCCGAGTACCTTAGCCACTAGACCACCGCGGCGGGGCTTATTACATTGCTAGCAAGCTGCCTTCTGGAGCCATGTGGCTCCGCCAAGGTCACCAAGGTTTCTGGGAAAGAGAAATGAGAAAAAAGGAAAGCAGGGGGGTTGACGAGATGCTAGTATCCGGTATACAACCCTACACTGGTGTTGGGGAATACAGAGTTGAAAGATAGAGAGAAGTAAATAAGAGGAAACACGGATACACACGCACACACAAAATCAGTCAACTCAGAGGCGTTCCGACAGGCCAGTAGTTCGCAAGAAGCTCAGTAGCACTTGCACGACCTTCTTTGATGATGAGTCATGAAGATGGCGCAATATACTTTCTTCTGACAGCGGTTGGTCATCTAACTTGTTTAGTGCATTAAAAAGGTATTGTCTTTCTACGTTTTTTCAGGGCAGTCACACAGGACGTGTCGAATTGTCTCTTCGTTTCCACAGTGTGCACCGGCGGCGGCATCGGCCATCCGTTTGAGTAACGCGTACACACGGATAAACGCGACTTCCAACCATAGTCTGCACAGAGCAGTAGCATATCCTCGTCGAAGTTTTGTTGGAGGCTGTAACCTCAACGTAAGATCAAGGGATCGTAATCTTGCATGCGTAAAAAGAGGCTCATTCCAAAGTGACATGGAGCTTTGGCGACCAAGCATGGGGAGCCTCCTAGCAGCGTCCATCGTGGAGAGAGGTATTGACTGATCGTTGTCTTCTGTATGGGCTGAACGGGCAGCTTGATCAGCCCGTTCATTACCGTTAATTCCACAGTGGCTTGGCAACCACTGAAATATAACGTGGCGCATTTCTCTGTTATATGGTAAAAGCGCGGCCAGAGCAGTAGGCTGCATGTATGCGGTTGTTTTCACAGCCGGAAAAAAAAGTTGAAAACAAAAGTGGCTGGTGGAAAACTGCAAGAATATATTTCAAGCGAATATATAGTAAACAGCATTTATAACTTCAACCATATATATATATATATATATATATATATATATATATATATATATATATATATATATATATATATATATATATATATGACAGTCAACAACTCAACCATTCTGCAGGTAACGAGGGATGAACTGCCAACTGGCATTATATGCTTTCATAGTTAAACTATTTTTCGTCACATTATCTTGTATGAGATATCATATCATAAAGCTTCAGAGTACATTTTTCAAAACATTGTTTATAAGTTACGTAAGCGTGCATAAGTTTTATATGAGCACCAAGAATTTTCTGCAGGAGAGTTGGAAAATTACAGAATTCATGAAGTTTTCATGCTTCTTCACCAGAATATTACAAGTACTGCGCTTTGTATGCTCGCTCTAGTTATTATTATTATTATTATTATTATTATTATTATTATTATTATTATTATTATTATTATTATTATTATTACGGCACATGCATGCCATTACAAGTGCACTCTATTGTCGTGTGAGATTGCCGTGGTTTGCGTTCAACAGCTAGAAGTTTTCTGGAATATTATTGCGATAATTTATCCCTTCTTCGGCCGATTAGCAATGCTTTGTAATGTATGCACTATTTCTCGAAATGTTGTATGATTGTGTACAGATGGAATGATTCCTTCTTGGTGATTTGTTTAAAATACTTCGAAACTACATCCCCCCCCCCCCCACACACACAAATGTGATGGCCGCTTTACCTTTGTGAATTCGTGTAATAAAATGGTGTTTAAAACTTCGCAATTTGTACTGCGACATTTTTTCACCTTCAGCATGGTGTATGACGGACAGACAGATGTACAGGCAGACAGAAAGAAAAACCGACGGACTAAAATTTTTCGTTGAAGTACCCCAAGAAAGACTATCGTCTTTAAAATTTCTTCACACTGTTGTCATACCTAGTTCTTTTCTCACGTTACAGAACGGGTGCGCTTAGTGCGCGCAGGCTGTGATAAGTTTTAATCTCACGTTTGAACTTATACTATCAATACCTGGATCTACGCGCAACTTTTGTAACTTCCAACAAACAAGTATATAGGTCATAAACTGGCACGTATTACAACTTTCTAACATTAGTAATGCGCTAGCTCAAGTCCACAATAAATGATTGAATTTTTTGGGTAAGTGTAGCAGCAGTATTTTCATAACTGTCATCTGAAGAATTTCTGTCTCGACGTGAAGCTGATGTACGGGAACAACAGGAGCTTTTATGTCATAGGATTTTTATACAAAATCTGTACTATCCAAAGAAAACGTCCTGCATTTGTAGACTTCACAAATTCCCAGCGATGTGAAAATGTAACTCAGCCGATTAAAGAAGCTATTTGTGAGATCAAAGTGCGCTCAAGAGTCAAGGCTAATTATGTAACAAAGAGCGCTAATCCTCAGAATAGGCAAAGGTTTTCACGTGCCATATACGCTCGCCCTTCCTGGGGGACACGCAATCTTGATAGTTCTAACAATGCTCTCTAGTTACAGTCATCCAGGTGTAACATTTAAACCTAGCTTCTTTACGCGTTTCTTCAAATTAGAACCTGCGTTCTCTATGTGTTTTCAACAGAGCTTCGAAGCAAAGAAGTAGCGCACGAAAACATCTATGGGGTAAACGAAATTTCTTCCACGTTTTTCCTATACGTACACGTCAATGAACACAAAATGTGTTTGAGAAAATGGAATCATCCCAACCTGTTACGGACGCTCTCTGTTCTCGCGATAATCACGCCTCGTACGCCTCTCTGTTCCGTCCATTAAATCATGACCCCTCTGCCACTGGTTTCTTTCCGTCTAGGCACGAGCACATCGGTGGGATATCTGGCCGTTTCATTTAAATGCTAATTCCTTGATGTTTTTTTAGCTATATCATCATATTGTAGGGCCAAAGCACGGATCAACAGACGGTACAAGGAAGCCCGACACTGAGTAGGATTTCTATGACCCTCTGTTATCTCCACCAGCCGTGTCCGCGGTCTCTTCCGGAAACTAATCACGCACGTGGCGAAACGGAATAATAGACGCTACCCGAAGGCGAATATTTCGATCATGACCGCGTGTCAATACTCGCTTGTTGGGTCAAAGGAAATGAGGGAGATATGGCGTAGTGCTGGTCGGTCTCTGCGGCATTCAGTGCTGATATTTTTCTCTGGTATATACTAATAATATGTTCAGCTAGAAATGTGCAGACAGCCCGAGCCAATAAAGAATTATTAGAATCAAGTAGTGAAAACAAGGATTCGGAGAAAAAAATTTAAAGAAGAGAGAAACAGATATAAGATGCGTAAAGGCAGAAAGATTAACTGGAGACTAAGTATCTGGTTTGCTGCTCTGCACTGGGGAAGGGGGAAAAGAAGGCAGAAAAGTAAGGAAGAAAGAATAAGCGAAAGAGAAAAAGAGGAAAGTGGAAATATTCACATTAGAATGTTACAATCGTTCGACAAGATGGGTCGCTCGCAGAGCCTTCATCGCTTTTCTGTGTGAATGCTCGATCCGGTGAAGCGAATCTGAGTTTTTAGATAGCGGCTGGTCGTCGGAGCGTGAAAACACTGGCTGTCAGGAACTGTTCTGGCAGCTGTACTGAGGCTACTTACGAAATATGCTCGATGGTTTCCTCAGCGCCGGAATGGTCACACGCAGCACTGTCTGCCCGTCCGATGCGCCAAGCAAAGGCGTTCGTACAAGATTCCAAAACCACATGCGGCGGAGAGCGGTCGTCTCAGATCGGGATAAACCAGATGGATTTATAAGTCGTAGGCACGGATTCAGGAGATGAAGATGGATTAAAAAAAACGGGCATACTCCACACAGACCTTGCAACGATATGTGCGAGCGTGTTAATCCTTGCTGCTGCGTCGCTTTTTGATAGTGAAATAGGGTTCATCATACCATTTTTTGTGAACGCTTTTAGCTGCATCATTGGCATGCTAGTTATCAATCATACCGCAGCGGCATGGTAACCATTGAAAAGTAACATCATGTCCTTTCTCTGTTAGTTGATGATACAAGTGTCATGCTTCCCGCACCAATTTGTCTTGAGGTGCACGACGTAGAGCAGTTCGAACACATTGCACAGCTGGTTTCAAATCATTGAAAGTTCTTCACGATGAATATTGCGGAATGAGCTGTGTAGTTCCGCGAGCTTCGCTTTCAAACTGGATGGTTCAGCTTTTGCTGGGATGGTCACAGCTGCGGCAGATCCTCCAACATTTCTCCTGCCGTCCGTGTAAAGTTTAACGTGGTGTTTCCCTCCTTCGTGCAGAATCAGTAGAGTCAGCTGCTTCGAAGCTGGCGTCGAGAGATCCGCCTTCCTGCGACAACGCCAGGAAAACAATTTCAAGAAGCCAATGAAACGGTAAACTTTATTTCTCATGTGACCAGCTATTAAAAAGAAGTTGTATTCTATACGGGTGGTATTTACGAGAATGAATAGATCAGTTAGTACGCGCTGACTTTAATGCCGTATATAATGAGATGTGAGATGCTAAAATAGCACCTATGTGGGCAGGCTTGCATTCAAGTAAGCTACACCAATTTATTTGGTGAGTATATAACTAACACACACACACACACACACACACACACACACACACACACACACACACACACACACACACACACACACACACACACACACACACACACACACACGCACGCACGCACACGCACACACACACACGCACACACACACACACACACACACACACACCATCGCTTTCCCAACAGTTAGCCTGCCTTCACGTCTCTCGGTGGTCAAGAAACACCAAATCGCAAACACCTACCGTCTTCTATCTTTTTGTGCATCTATCGCGAATTTTCGCTTACGGCCAACGTTGCTTTTTTTTTCCTCAACCAAAGATGCCGACGCTGTCGCAGAAATTCATACCTGAATTCAGTGAAATGAACTTTCTAACACTATCGCGCGAAAAATACTGAGCTGCTCCATTGAGGTTATTATAATTTCGTAGTTATTGCCTGGCTCATGTTACGAGTGGAGACGATGAAGCTCCACTGAAAATGCGAATTCTACGTTAAGCGTACTTAGTGAAATGAAACTCCATGAACGGCACAGCAAAAGAAGAGACACACACACGACGAAGCGCTTCGTCCTGTGTGTTTCTCATTTGTCTATCACGTTCATTGTTCTTCATTTCACGAAGTATGCATCACAAACTGGCCCAAACTTCTACTCTGCTAACGTCAACCTTAATTTTGTATTTCCACTAAGCACTGGGTGTTCTGCAATATCAATATTCTCAAGCTACTGTTACAGATTACGTATTCTCCTGGTGGTTACATGCAACACTTCAATCGCTGAAGCAGATGTTGAATTTCACCTGGCGTATATTGTGCGCAGCTTTTGCCAGACCTATAAAAGTTAGAGATTATGCAGTCGATCTTGCAGCGAGGCTAAATTTCACTACGTCGGGAAATAAGCAGAAAATAACTGTATCAGCTGTTTCTTATACGTTAATTTGTTTCTCTGTAAGGTCCCCGTGCCCAATTAGAGCGTAAATACTGCATCATTATTTCTGTCTCATGAGGAGGGCCTAATGTACTGTGTTTACTCTTACCGCCGGGCTAGTGATCATTAGAGCACCAGACAGGTTAGATCGGTCGCACTTATTTAGTTTTACGCCATCATGTCTTTACACGTAGAACAATTTTATTCACGTGATAATACTAGTACGTTAATTATTACAGAACACATTTTCTCCTTCGTTTCTGCGCAGCCACATTTCATATAAAGCTTGTAGTGAGCGAGAGAGAGTCCTTCCTACAATGTGGGGCTCCACTGATTTCTTACTTTTGAATTTTTTTAGCCACGAATATCTAGGTCATATTGAAGATCACTTCTGAATGTTCTTTCAAAGGAATAGTAATGAAACTGTTAGGGCTTTCTTACCTTAGTCATGTCAGGAGAATCACCAGTTAGATGAGGTTGTAATTATTACAGGAAAAAACGTTAATATTGCCAATTCGCGGACATGCAGTGCTTCTGGTGCGCAAGGTGGTTAGATGGTATTACAGGGACTACAGCTGTAAGGCAAGACAAGCCTATAGAACTGATAATGAATAGGTATAAAAATAACCATTCTTTAAACACTTACTGAGTCACCAGAAGTCGCTAGCTACTCGGCGGTAGCTAACAATTATCCACTGATGTTGCAATTAGAGTGCAAGAAAAAGTAAAACATCATGCATATATAGTGACAGAGAACGAGAGAGCGATAGAGAAAAAACAGCAAGGTTAAGCAGATGGAGCCTCCGGCTTGCTACCCTGTACGTGAGAAGAAAAAAGCTGGTGTAAAATATTCGCGAGAAAATAAGAGCCTTTGACGACACCACAAAACCGCTACTGCAGCATAATCCATGTACTTCACCACTACATTGCCAATGAACAGTTGGAACTCTTCACTGATCCCGGTTTCTCAAAAAAAAAAATACAGCATATAAAGGGGTTGAATGATGATGAGTGGCAACGCTCCGGAAGAACATCGGCAAACCATAAATCCTCCATGAATTTTGCCTTGTGGATCATCAAAGACGTGAAAAACACGGTATTTATACACAACGTAATTTCATTCGTTGATGGTAGCGAGACGTGGCTTACGTTCCCCTTCATTATGACTTCTTTATGGTCGGTAAAGTGAAGAAAGAATGGTTCTTGGATCGGCCGTATAGTGGAAAGTTTGCAAAGACCAGGTCGATACAGTGTTGCTTTGTTCATCCATTCGTCCATCCGTCCGTCCGTCCGTCGGTCTGTCTGTCTGTCTGTCTGTCTGTCTGTCTGTCTGTCTGTCTGTCTGTCTGTCTCCTCACACTAAATCACACGTATCCTGCACATATGAGTGAAGTGAGCGCCACAGCGCCATATACTGAGCACTCCGAGTACTAAGGGTGAGTGCGGTGGACGACGAGGGACTACACTCTAAAAAGCTTGGCTCCTAAAAACACGAAAACAAGCGATTCGCCTTGAAGACCGGGTAGGCCAGCAGTAAATGTATGCATTTGACTATGCTTTCGGTGATACATCTTTCTTGAGCGAAGACAAAGCACTGCAGTAAAAGAGAAAGATAGAGATGATGTTGGCGCGTTCTCTCGTAACAACTGACTACTATACGACACGTTGTACATTGAGGACACTGTTTTTATGCACAACCTGGTTTTACGGTAAAGATGTGCTGAAATGGCCAAGGAATCTTCGTAATCTTATTGGCGAAGGCGTGTTGATTCTGAATTCGAAAGTTTTGTCAGCGAAAATTAAACACCTCAACCAGCTGGGGTGCAATGCCGCATGCAAAAAATATAAATAAATAAAAATAAAACAAGCAGCGGCAGAGAAAATTTTTTCGAATAGAAAATGCAAAGAAACAGATCCAGGAGAAGATGTACTCGTCGGGTGCTGACAGTTCATGTAACAAAAAAAAAACTGATGCCATGTCCGGCTAGTAATAGAATAAATTGCAGCATGACAGGAGCCTTGATCGATCAATCTGCCCCGGGAACATTTCGTAGTTTTTTTTTTTGCTTGTGAATTATTCACGCCAAGCGTGGTAAGTGTGTTTATTAAATTACACGGCTGCTGAATGACTGATTGAACGACGCTTCCGTCAAGCTCGCCTCGAGGGACAAACGGAAGGTTGAACAAAGAGTTTAACCTAGCACTTTTACTTGCGGCATGTGTGAACACATCTGCTACTTATTGTTCATAACTGCATCAAAAATTGTTTTTTGGCAAATACCTTAGATACTCAACTTCCATGCCCCCGGGATTATTTATGAAGTGCTAGGAGTTCATTATCTTTTCTTTTTCGTTGTAATATGATTTGAGTGATTGCCCCAAAGAGTGTTTCACACTCACTGTCCTGGGTATCCTTGGCTCTGAGTAACACTACCAGGCCTGCTCATACAGGCATGCCCGATAAAGTGTATGGTAATATGATTGCCACTGTAGAATAATCGGTAGGGCTGCGGAATCATTATTCCATGGTTGCAGCTTCGGTTCCTGCCATTGAGAAAGAAGTTGTGTTTTCGCCCACTTCGATTTAATAGCATTCTTAACCTAGTTATTACAAGCGCTTTTCTATTGCTTTCTTATCTGTCAATTTTCACTGAGATCATGTGTAAGAATAAAAAAAACGAGCCCTTAAATTTCATTTCTTTCGTTGGCTTTAGAGGGCGTAGCTTGCAGCGAGGCTGAAACTGAAAGAAGTCAGGTAATCAAGTGATAAGAAAAAAGAGAAGTAATTAACAATACTTTGGTACAGGTTTTGTTAAAGGGATTTTACAATTAACTGATGCCTCCTGCTGTTTCATATACTTTGTTTTTAAAGCACACTTACACGCATTTCTTAATAAAGTCTTCTCGCGCACTGGTGTCGCACCGACTATTTCACGCAGAGAGTGTCATTTTCTCCAGATGAAACGAGAGCCGAGCCGCGAATTGCTTTCTGTGGAATGAGAACAGGAAGCGGCTGCACCGAGAGGCCGTTTGAAATGGATTATTCCGAAAAACGGTATCGAGGTAGGAAGAACGTGAATGGACCATTTAGTTTCTTTGCGGCGACTATCAGGGAAACACAGAGCCGGTTTCTTGCGTCATTAGTTGCGAGGAACGTGCTGTTCCGGTGCACGAAAAAGAACTCGCATAACCACGCACATTTAAATGACTAGGCTAGGTAAGGAAATTAAGGAAAAAAAGTAAACGAGACATTTCTTTAAGATGCTGGCTTGTGTACTTGTCTCTTATTAAAGTAGGAAATAAACAATGCAAGGTGTGTTAACAATAATGACAAAAGTCAGGATGTTTTCCAAGATAACCCTAATCATACACGAACACCAAAGAAAACCTTTCAGACCCGATAGAAGACCATGCACCTTCTGTAGTTTACTTTGAGAAATGCAGAATATCAGCAAATAAATGTTAATAATATTAAGTGTTAGGGTTTAGGGTCCCAAAACAACGACATGACTATGAGAGACTCCACATTGGAGGGCTCCGGATATTTAGACTACCTGGTGTTTTTTGACGGGCACCTAACTATAAGCACGTGGGACTCCAGTGCACTTACTTCTATCAGAAATGGACCTGCCCCGACTTGGATTTCATCCCACAACATGCAGGTCAGCAGTTCACATCAGTAACCGCTAGACCAATGTGTCGAGTAGCAGTAAAAGTGCAAGTAAAAATGATGGCATCTCCATTAAGTGAATGATGATAAGTCGGTGAAGCAGTTGGACCGTTAGGTGTAACGGCGAATCGCTCGTGACATTGACTACTACCTCATGTAAATAAGTGACAAAGTGGTGTACAGTTATATACTGTGTTTATTGCTCATAAATAGTATGGCGGATCGAGTTGCGACTTTCATTTTGCCTATATAATTACTGTTTTATGGTATCGAATCGAATCTGAAGTTCACAAACCCGAAGTCATTCTATGTTCCCCTGGTTGTTGCTGGTTGTTTGCAGTCATATGAAAGGCATCGTGGGAAATGTCGTTGCACCATATATTGCGCAAGCCAGTAGTTGTCCATGATCACGGTCGTCATCATCTTCATTGACATCAACATCATCGTCTTGGCGTGAACAGGGTACCTTGCATGTGCTGTGTCACTATCGCAGAGAGAAAATGTGTGGCCTGGAACGCGCTTGTTCTTTGACGTCATCGAGGTATGACAGCGGACATGGCTCGAGCCTAAGCTTCTTCACCCCTAAGATAGAGAAAATGTGGCGCACATCGGAGACCTTATTTATATTTTAATTCTTTGGTTTTACGTCCGAGAGCGACGATATAATTATGAGGGAGGCCATCGTGGAGGCACTCGGTAACTCCGACCACCTAGGATGCTTCAACCTGTGCCTCTACCAAGTGTGCGTGGCTCCTGCTTTTAGTCTCGATCGAAGTGCGGCAGCCGTGGCAGAGATTCGATCCCTGAACCTTGGGTTCAGCACTCGATCACTGTAACCACATTGGTGGAGAAAAAAAGTTATAGAAGGACGACCTAACATAAAGCAGCGGTTGGACAGCAGCAACTGTCCTTCTCAGGACATCAACAGCGCTGAAGCACCTAGCTACGGCACTGGTGGAAGAGGAACAGCAACGAATGTCATATCACCTTCATAAATTTCTAGTGAGGAACAATGAGGCTGCACGAGACACAGCCGAATTTTCACAGCAGGTGATTTCAACGCCTCCAGCCGCGGCCGTACACCGCTAAAGAAGCTTTCACACTTGGTTGTTTTACTACTGTACACATGTTCATTAAATAATTCAAAACACTGTGTGTACCGCGATACTTTTCCAGGAATCTAGTACTTAGAGCAGCAGTATATGAAAATAATAAACAAAAATTGACTAACTGCGATGAAGAGCACATTTATCAGGGTTTGATGGCCTGTGACAACCGATACTAATCGATGAACATCCCTTTAATCTCAGTGTGCTGAGATTGTTGCCGAAGAAGGCACGTGATGAAGCGGGATGTGGCCAAAATAATAAAATCGACACAAAACATATTGTGCAAAGAGGAAATATTTTTTTTCGGGGCGATCCTAATGGCAGTTTCAGCTTAATATTTTTTTCCACTCTGGCTATTTACAGCCCGCCTAGTTGCACTCAGCTCAAATATGAAACTGCCAATAAAAGAAAACAGCTTGACATGCAATACAAACAACGACCGAGGACGAGAAAACAGTGTGTTAGAATGACGTCAAGCGTGCTTTGTCACCACCCAAGAAAAGAAAGTCATCTCCAGAAGAAGGAAGCCTCTTCTATAATCTATAGTTCACAGATGGCGCCACCGTAGAGAAGTAAAAGAAGGATAAAAATTGGAGAAGCGAGAAGTGTGGCCACTGATTCGCAAGAAAGCGATCTCATACAAAGAAATCTAAACAGAAAAAAAACTTGCCGACGAGTTTCCATGTGCTCGACCGGCTGCCCCACCTACAGCGCCGGGAACGTTAGCGATGATTCCCGCACAGTGCCTTTCTCGAGAGCTGGCCATACCCTCCTCTCCCAATAGGGAGAGAGCAAAAGTAAAGTCGAAATGGGAGTGGGAGGGATCCTCGGGAAGCGCGGACTCGGGAACGCCGGAGAACAGACAGCTTCACCGCGCCGAAAGCGGCACGTTGCCAGGCGCGCAGTCGTAGCTCACGCTCCATTCTCCGCTCCATCCGTGCCACGCGGGTGCCACGCTCTGACGCTAGCCCGGCTGACTTGCCGACATTAGCTCCTTGTTGCTGTTCACTCAACGCGTGGGAGATACGTGCAGTGGGAAGAGTTTCACGAGTTGCAGCTTCGCGCTTGCTTCGGGCACTACGCAGCGAAAACTGGTT
The DNA here is from genome assembly GCF_043290135.1 of Rhipicephalus microplus. Lineage (NCBI taxonomy): Eukaryota > Metazoa > Arthropoda > Arachnida > Ixodida > Ixodidae > Rhipicephalus > Rhipicephalus microplus. Next base: position 21,090 of record NW_027465282.1, on the reverse strand, counting down.
CTTCTAGCATGGCGTGACGTTGTATTAATGGCGTCAAAAGTTTGGCGAAGTGTGTTCCTAAACTCTTCTACGTTTGTTGCGTCGTTTGTCATGGTAGTGGTCCTCGACGGCTAGACGTAGCGTACTCGTTCGTGATTAGGTAATTCCTCGTGGCGAATCTGCTGAAGACGGCGACACTGCTCTTCGTAGCTGGGAGAAGACAGGACTTCGTTCGGTTTGATTGAGTGTCATATCTTGTATATATGTGCATGATATACGTCACTCGCGTGGTGTTGTTAAGTTCTAATCATTTGCCTTCCCTTAAGTGTCATAAATCGGTTCACGAGAGTCGCATGTAAACAATGTGCGGTGATAACACGAAAGTTGCCGAAAACAAATCGCGGTCTTGACAACACGGTCAGTCGTTTTACCTCGCTCAATGGACTCTCGCGTACCTGCCATCATTCGCGTTAGTGAGCAGAGGCTCCCTCAAGAGACAAACGTTTTTCGGGTACTCTTGCGAATGACGACGTTCCGGTGGCCAATGGGATGTCGGCGGCGGCTTTTCAGTGGTGACCGAAAGATGAGAAGCTTACTTGTTCTTGCTACGTGGATCGGCTGGTTTCCCCACTTGGGTGAGTTGCTTTGCATTCAGTTATTGAAAAATTTGGTTGCTTGCTGGGCATCTCGTGCAACTCGTGCATCAAACGCGAAAAAGCAGAATGGATAACAGAGAGATTACGCAAAGAGCGCTGACTTCTAACTTGTTATTCCGCTGTTTATTCAGCATTAACACTCGTCTAAAGGAGCACAAGAATAGAACGAGGGGCAACAATGGCCACTTTAAAATACATTGTGGTAACTGTGCTTATATGTCTGCACGCTATCTTACTAAGCCTTCTGAGCTTCCGATGAAAAGAAGTGGCATTGTTTATTACGAAAAAGACTGGTGCGTAGGGGGAGTAATCGAGGCGGTAATCATTCTCGGTGCGGGAGAGGAATGTGTGAGCATGCCATCGCTTGCATTGACCAAAGGTGAGCTCAGGTTTTCATGAATTTGGTTATTAGGATTCTGTCGATATCACTTTGTGCCTTTTATGCTGAATGATACTATTCTACCTTTGCATTTGTTTCACTTCCACACCAGCTGGCGCTTCTTACGTACCAGGTATTGTCAGTGCAATAAACAGCTGGAACTCTGCGCTCTTTACATTGGCACTGTCGATGACGTCTCTACTTTTTCACGCTGCTACATGAGCTGTGTATTGGAATGCGATATAACAACTTCCTGGTGTTTAACGAGTTTTGCAAAACCTTGTGTATAGTTTGTGAACATCTATCAGATGCAAAAGCCTTACTATTCGTAAATCCTGCCTTCTACTAAACTTTAACTTCATTGACTACACGGCGGACGTACTGGTTGCTTGCGTCTCCACGTGTTAAAAGTCACAACCCAAGACCACCATTTGATCTAGCACGCGTCAGATTAAGCAGTAAAAGAATCTCATCAATCGCTAGCCATCAAAGGGAGCAAACAAAGAGAACTATACGTGAACTTGAGCTTGTTAAAGTGTGTTTCCTAGGACTTAGTAATTGCGGTGCATTTCTCTAATAAGTTTATATCGGTACTTTATGTTCTACTCAGTGTCAAAGCACGCGTTTCAAGCTGAAGTCGTTTGTTTGAGCACGATGCACACACGCTTTACTTCACGTTCAACTTCGATTTAAAGGTCACAATGTGTCCGACTATTGCGAACAAAAACTAAAATTATGTTATGTAAGCCGATAAAGTTGTCTTTGAGCTTGATATACGCACATAATTACAAAATCAATGGTGCAATACATAGTTATAGTTGGATCTTTGTAGTACGAACTCTGTGAAACTAACCTGAAATTAGGCTGTAACTTGGAGAGGTAAACATCGACAATGCTATCATGTGAGAACGGTGCGTTATGACATGATAGAAAGTTGTATAATGCGAGTGAATATATACATAGACATCATTATCTGCAGAGATGATTTCTTCGCACTGAGTGATTTCTAAACATTTATCGTGTTTTTATAGAATGCACAGGAAGTACGTATACGTGTAACAGAGTGGGGAAGAAAAAAAAAGAACAGCAGCTTTATGCATTTCATCTATGTATTCCTTCGTCCTAAGTTTTGGTTTTCTTTTAGTATTCAAGCATCGTCACATGCGCAAAGCTCGGTGTCTTACGTCAGATGGCAGATAATTCCCGATACCTCTTGCGCTCTAAAACTCTAAGAGCAGTAAGACACTACCGTCATTTTTTATTTACTTATTTTGTGCAAAAGCCTGAAATTCAGGTCCCCTTAAGCGGTCTTCTGAACTGTTGCATCAATATGTTGCAGCCAAGGTATATCGTATAGCATCAATGGTAAAAGTAATAGCAATCAACATTTCAGCACTGTTCGAATGTTTGTGACTTAGTTGGTTGGTAACAACTTTATTGCTAGTAAAGCGAGGATATTATTCTATTGAGCACAGTAAAGTAATTATTTCTTGTAAAATTGAAAAAAAAACAGAACCTGCCACGGTGGTCTAACGGTTATGGTGCTCAAAAGCTGACCCACAGGTTGCGGAATCGAGTCCCAGCCGCATTTTTGATGAAGGCGAGAATGACTGAGCCCATGTGCTTAGATATCGGCGCACGTTGAAGAAACGTATGTAACTGCGCGGTAGTAAACACGGACGACAAGAAGATACAAGGACAAGCGCAGACTATCAACTGAAGGTTTATTTTTCACAAACCACATATATATGACTGAAACAGAAACAGAAAACACGAAAATCTACAAAAAATGATGACTTAGCACTTAACAATCGACAAAACGTGAACGTTTGAGAAAAGCAGATTCAAGGACCATGTGCGCCACTTGCCAGATACCGTAGCTCTTTATCTAAAAGAGCTAACGACGGTTTGCTGACGCAGTGTTCTGGTTCCCGTGCCATTTTTTCCGCTTCGACAATCATACGGGTATGATCGTCTTTGTGCCTGAACATTACGACCGTGCTTTCGAACTGCGCAAGGCAGCCACACCTACTGACGTGCTGAGCTAAAAAACCTTCATTGCCAGTGCGCACATTGCGTGCGTGCTCGCGCAGGCGCTCATTTAGGCATCTCCCAGTCTGCCCGATGTAACACGCACCACAAGATAGCGGAATTCTATAAACTACATTCATGTCACATCTGACAAACTGGGTTTTATGCCTGACAGTGCAAGCTTGTTTGGGCCTATTGTTTACACATGTCATTTTGGCTAGCTGAGAGAGCTTGTAAGGTGCCGAAAAAACGACCTTAACGCCCATGCGCTGTCCGAGCTTTTTTATCTTGTGAGATAGCTGGTGCTTGTAAGGGATTGCCGCGACTTTGTCACGTTTGCTTTTGTCTCTGTCATTAGTGCTCTCTCTGCTTCTGGGCTTTTTTCTTCTTTTTTATTTTTATTGTTTCTGCCACAGAAATGAGAAGCGAATCCGGGTAGCCAGCTTCTTTCAGACGCTCAACTTGATTTTGGAAGCTTGTTTCCATCATATGGAAACATGATCTGTCCAGGGCATTAGTGAAGCAGGAGTTCACTATGCCTCTCTTAACCAATTTGCTATGCGCTGATTTAAAAGGCAAAAGCGGTTTCATAGCGCGAGGCTCATACATCCAGCATGCGTGATTCACGCTGAACAAAAGTCTCATGTCTAGGAAGCGAATCGAGTTTTTCACTGGGAGTTCATGGGTCAGTACGAGTGGACTCAAGCAGTCACTAAAAACTTCAATGACATCAGATGACAACCCCATTACTCTAGCAGATTCACACTTAAAAACCACCAGGTAGTCGTCGACGAACCTGAAAATCCTCACAACTTCCTGGCAACACAGCCGCTCTTTCAAGTTCCTGTCGAACTTCGCAAGCAACAAATCACTCAGAATCGGTGCAATCGAAGATCCTATTGACACGCCATTATTTTGATAAACATCACCGTTCCATTCTACATAGGTAGAGGTCAGATAGGTAGCTAGCAGGTCAAGAAAACTGCTAACACTGGCACCAGCTGCATTCTGGAACGTTACGTGGCCCATTAGATCAACACATTCTTCTATGCATGAATACAAAGCGTCACGAGGGAGAGAATAATATAAATCTTTGATATCTATGGAAAAAGCACTTAAAGTGTAGTTAGAATACTCTTTGAAGAATTCAGTGACCACCCTTGAATTCCTGACTAGAAAGGGATCATTAATCTCTAAAAGTTTCAACTTTTTCTGCAAAAACATCCCTAAGGCGTTTTGCCAAGAACCCTTCTCTGTAACAATGACACGAAATGGCACGTCGACTTTGTGTGTCTTTGCCGAAAAAAACATCTCTAGGGCCAACTTCTCACTTTTTTCTATCTTTCTTGCTATTTCAGACAGGTTAAGCTTCGTGCACAATTTTTTCGCCTTAGATTTGACTTTAACCAGGTCAATACCACTGCACTGAGAAATGAGAAGCGGATTCGCTTCTCATTTCTGTGGCAGAAACAATAAAAAAGAAGAAAAAGCCCAGAAGCAGAGAGAGCACTAATGACAGAGACAAAAGCAAACGTGACAAAGTCGCGGTAATCCCTTACAAGCACCAGCTATCTCACAAGATAAAAAAGCTCGGACAGCGCATGGGCGTAAAGGTCGTTTTTTCGGCACCTTACAAGCTCTCTCAGCTAGCCAAAATGACATGTGTAAACAATAGGCCCAAACAAGCTTGCACTGTCAGGCATAAAACCCAGTTTGTCAGATGTGACATGAATGTAGTTTATAGAATTCCGCTATCTTGTGGTGCGTGTTACATCGGGCAGACTGGGAGATGCCTAAATGAGCGCCTGCGCGAGCACGCACGCAATGTGCGCACTGGCAATGAAGGTTTTTTAGCTCAGCACGTCAGTAGGTGTGGCTGCCTTGCGCAGTTCGAAAGCACGGTCGTAATGTTCAGGCACAAAGACGATCATACCCGTATGATTGTCGAAGCGGAAAAAATGGCACGGGAACCAGAACACTGCGTCAGCAAACCGTCGTTAGCTCTTTTAGATAAAGAGCTACGGTATCTGGCAAGTGGCGCACATGGTCCTTGAATCTGCTTTTCTCAAACGTTCACGTTTTGTCGATTGTTAAGTGCTAAGTCATCATTTTTTGTAGATTTTCGTGTTTTCTGTTTCTGTTTCAGTCATATATATGTGGTTTGTGAAAAATAAACCTTCAGTTGATAGTCTGCGCTTGTCCTTGTATCTTCTTGTCGTCCGTGTTTACTACCGCGCAGTTACATACGTCGATCATGAATCACCAACTCGCCCAATCGTCCACCTTGATTAGTTGAAGAAACCCACATGAACAAAATTCTCGGAGCCCTCCACTACCACGTCTTTCATAATAATACGGTGGTTTTTGGATGTTGTACCCCAGCAGTTCTTAATAATATAAAGACTCATATGAGCCGTGAGCACCCCTTTATAAACGAAATTACCGTGTTTGCTTTTTAACCAAATTTATTCACCCTCGATTTTCACATGCATTTTAATATGATGCGCAAGTAAGACCAAATTTTGTCGCAGCTATTCTTCGCTATTTTAGACAAGAAAAGTTTAGAATTATTGCTCGCAAAAAAATGTTCAAAGAATGTTTGAGCGACTTTTGAACTTTGATGCCTAAAGAGATGACGCTTAGAGCTTTACATATGCACACACGTATATATATATACATAAATTTTGAAGGGAAGGCACGACAGGTCCGGTTAATTTTTATATTCAATGACGTTGCAGATAGCACAGTCGAAAAGGAAATTGCCTTTACTAACGTTTCGGCGCCGTGCCACGGCCGCAACGTGAAAAAAGTTCATTCAATATATATATATATATATATATATGCTTCAAGGAAATGGAACGCCACTGATAAAGTTATGAGGAATTTCTTATTTTTGTTCATCATGGCAAGATTTCTTCATTAAAAATAAAATTATTTTTACGAGTGCGTAACCGAATACAGAAAACCTAACAGCAGGCTAGAGAGAGAGAGCGAATAAAATGAGGGAAAGGCAGGGGGGTTAGCCAAGAGTTGGAGCACCCGGTTTGCTACCCTGCACTAAGAGAAATTGGAATAGGGAAGAAAGATGAGAAAGAAAGCGAAGAGCAAAATAGACGCGTGACAAAGAAAATGAAAAAAAAATGGAGCAGGGGTGCTATCGCCTAATCAATAGGCCACTACCACACAAAATGTTCAATAAGGCCTCCACTGATTTTCTGTGCGAAGAGAGATCATGTCTGCTTTCAAGCACTGACTGTTCTGACTAGGGTCTCTCGTCCAGGCGAGCAAACGCAGCAGCTAGCTTTACACGCTGTAACGAGGACAGTGACAAAGAACGTGCTCTGTCGTTTCATCGCTGCCGCAATTATCGCAAGCAACACTGTCTTCCATGCCGATTCGAAAGGCAAAACCTTTGTTGAAATCGACACCAAGCCGCAGCCGGCAAAGCACCATTGTCTCAAGTCGAGAGAGTCCGGACGGAGGCCGAAATCGGCGAGACGGGTCCAGCCTATGCAGTTGCATGTGCCATAAACTCTCAGTGTTCCACAGGGATTTTACTTCTGCATTAGCATTTTTTTTTCATTGCAGCATCAGTCCTTGAACATGGAATGGATTCTTCTTCACCATCTTCGTGTGCTGATCAAGCAGCTGCATCGGCATGTTCGTTGCCAAATATGCCACAGTGACTTGGAAGCCACTGAAACATAATTTTATGTCCTTCGTCGAAGAGATGGTGAAGCAGCTCTCAAATTGCCAGTATTAGTTGTCCATGAGGTCTCCGGTGTAAAGCGAACACGAAACACTGTAGTGCCGCTTTGGAGTCCGTGAACACGCCCCATTTCTTGGCTTCTTGGTGTTTAATGACTTTAGCTGCGCTACGTAGAGCAGCAAGTTCTGCATCTCTCGATGTCGTCGGATGGAATAACCAAATCTTCGTCGTTGTCGCTGTTGCAGGAAATATCTCCGATTCTGCAGACCTATCCACTTTAGTTGAAGCGTCAGTATATAGATAATTATGCTCACTGTACTTCTCATACAACAAGAGAAGAGAAAGTTGCTTTAGCGCTGGAGACAAAAACCGAGCTTTTCACCGTATGCCGGGATCCGTGAGTTGAACCTGCGGATGAGTCATAGACCAAGGGGGAGTTGTAATTCTGGATGAAGTAGTATATTCCGTGAGTATATATATGCGTGTACAATATCCTGGCAAAACGAGGCACGAGGTTGGTTTTCTGGCAGTGAGGCTAGATGATGGACAGGGACGCAAGTAAGCAGCCTACAATAACAGAGTGGTCAGGTGGCTGGTACGCATTCATGTTGAAAGACTGTGTGCAAACAGGGACATAATAACGATCAAGACCCCACAAACGCCAAACAAGGACAACAGCTACCCGGAAAGTACACGCCACACGGAGGGTCACAATTCCTGTCAACTCGAAACAACAAAGCGTTAGAAAAATAGTACTGAGTGAAGAAAACGACAATGATGAAGGGGAGAATGGCACGGCAAGTGAAATAAATGACGCAGGCACGTTTTGTCACCAAGCGTCTCAAGTGAGTTCGAAGCCACCTTGGTACACTGCCTTGTGTCGGGCTGGATGGAACTGCAGCGTTGTGTTTCGTAACGCCTTGACCTGGTCACATTGATACATTATCATGACGGTGAATCTTTGCTTCATATCTTTTGCTGTCCGGCTAGTTGGTGCAGAGCTAAAGATGAATTGTTGGCTCAAATGTTTAGGCAGAGGCAAAGAAGAGATGTAAGATACGGAAAAGCGCATGCGCGTTTTTGAATGTTGTGTGTGTCTTCTTCTCCCTTGTCTTAACATTGGTGGCGATATTTCAAGCATTCAAGTACGGGTGACATTACTTCTCTTATTAGCAGAAGTTACTACAAAGAGAGGGGTCTCATTTAAAAAACTAAATTGGGAACTAGTATTTTTTTATCTATACGTTGATGTAATATGTTCACACACAAGCACACCGCTATGAGGAAGCGAAAATTTCATCTCTTCATGAAAGTTTGTAGTGAATCTTCCAACTTGACAGTCTATAAGTGGTACAATGCATAAATAGCGTTGTACCAATGAGCCTGAATGCGTTGAGCATGAATGCGAATGAGCATGAATGCGGGTGCGAAAATGCAACACTGACTGCCGCGTTTTTGTTCAAGTAGTTATTGAAGTGCAATAGTGGCTGATCAAACAGTTAAAAAGGCAATTAGAAGCAAAATAATTTTTCGCGTACTAGTAAGGTGCTTTCACTCCGAAAAACACCAATCTTACCCTGAGGTGACGCTGGGCAAGCGAGCAAAGGAGCAAAAAGAAAATGTGTCTGGAGACGCCACCTTGAGATTTTTGCATCAAACATCGTGACGTCAAAGATTTCGAATGCGTCTACTGATCCGATACGTAGTTCCCAATCGGTAAAAATGACGTGTATTGCCATATGTGGATTCCATAGACATGACTTATATGGGGTTTAGGAAAATTTCAGCGAGCCTACGTCGCAAGAATAGGTCAAATACATTTCGTAATTCTTGACCTCACCCATGAAGATATCGGTGAGAAATTCGAATATTAAACTTTCACTTTCATTTTCTCAGCTAATAATGAACTTACAAAAGTGAAACTCGTGACATTATAGTTCTCATGTAGAGTAAATATACATCATTTATCAATCTAAACCAAGTAATTGTATCCATTAGTATCCTTTTCAAGGCAAAGGTTGGTGCCCAAAACCATATATAGAGTGCGTGCTTGCCACACAGACATGGACCAGTCACGCATTGTCGATAAGATATTCAATTAGCAAGAACATATGCTACACATTTAGTAATTACGGATGCAGTCAACAATACTTTAAACAACACCGATCGATTATAATCAATAACACCAGTAAACCGGAAAAAATGCCGTGTGCGACCGGGCTGGCTTGTGTTAGCACCACCACCAAATATTTGGTATTGTGCGAACGAAGGTGAAAAAAAATGCATGTACTCTACCTTCGGCAGGGCTTTTTAATAACAGCAGAATCTGTTGATCGCTTCGCACATTCGAAGGTGCGACGTTATTCGACGCTGACGTAAGTCAGTGACGTCAAAGCAAACACATTTCGCCTACCTCTATACAGCCTAAAATGCCGTATAACGCCTTTTTTGAACGCTGTTTTTCCACTAATACTTTTTTTTTCGAAGTGGTGTATTGTTAAGCGTCAGCTTAGTTTTGACACTCAGCTATAAGTTTTAGCGTCGTGTAACAAAAATCGGTGGTTGGTTGCGCCACGCGAGAACCAGAAATGAAATCGGGTGGTGTTAGAGTTTTATGTACGATTCCCAGCTCTTATCATTCCTTCTCAAAAAGTCCTTACTTCGCCGCGCGAAGAGCGCGTAGAGGATGTGGAAGAGGAAAGCAATGGAGGCAATTTATGGAGAGCGCCCACCGGTGCCGACAATCTCGTATGGATGTCGGTGGATGATCTGTCCTTTATTGCCTCGTTACAATGTTCCACCGCGTCACAATAAATAAGAAAAAGCAAGTAATGAACGCCCCTAGTACGGAAATGACTGTGGTGGTGCAGACATCGATTTCCAGCGAGCGGTTGCAAAATGGCCCGTCCCACTTGTCGAGGTTTATTGAAATCTCCGTCGATGAATGAAAAGCGCGGATGAGGCAAAGCAAGAGGAGAAAAAAAAGACAAGTAAACTGAAAGTTTACTGACCCGATTTCACCGAGAGTAGCTCAAGGCCCGTCTCCACACGCACGAGCTCGGTGCGCTCGAAAACCCCCAAAAATTGAAATTCGCTTCACGTGCCCTTTTCATGAGACTTGTACGAGCGATGAACCCCCGTTGTGGACTTTCACCGAAAAATGTTTTCGCTGGTCGCCGTTGCGTAAATAAAACAAAATAAAAGAATGAAATGCCATCTGGGGCCTTTTCCACGGCATTTTAAATATCAGACTTATTCGGTGGTTCTGAATACATTTTTCTTTCTTCTTCTGTTTTTTTTGTGTGTTTTCAAGAACAGCGTGAAGAGAAGTACATGAGTGGCACCTATACAAAGGCGTTGATTGATTGATTTGTGGGGTTTAACGTCCCAAAACCACCATATGATTATGAGAGACGCCGTAGTGAAGAGCTCCGGAAATTTCGACCACCTGGGGTTCTTTAACGTGCACCCAAATCTGAGCACACGGGCCTACAACACTTCCGCCTTCATCGTAAATGCAGCCGCCACAGCCGGGATTTGATCCCGCGACCTGCGGGTCAGCAGCCGAGTACCTTAGCCACTAGACCACCGTGGCGGGGCACAAAGGCGTCAGCTCTGCTTTTAGATTCGAATAAAATAAAAAAAAAAGAAAGATAAGTGGCTATCGGTGAAGTGTTCCGTTTTGTGCGTTTGTAGGTACGGTTTTTAATGGGCTGGTTTTACCGATGAAACTGACGGTTGACGCAGGCACGTCTACCGATTTCCTCCACTAATTGTCTTTTTATTTTCACCGTCACATGACAACAACGCATTGGCATTGAAAATGCGAGTCTCCATAGCACTTTATGCTAAGTCGAGTATTATAATACGAAAGAAAGATAAGTATACGTGAAGAAATATACGCGTTTGGATTCAGGCCCAGGAAAAAATGCTGCGATCCAAGGCGGGACTACTTATCTACAATGTGCGGCCGAATAAAAGATATTTCCTTTAACGTTGTGTCAAAGTTAACGCGACTGGATGATGAACAAATATCTGCACGCTTGTGCATGTTAATTCATCCACTGCATTGTTGATACTAAAGCGCACTCGACAGTAAGAAACTGCCGGAGAAGCACAATAAAACATTACACAAAAAGCATAACATAACTGTACGTCAAGTTACGCAGTTTTACTTATTAGTCTAAGTACGCACAAGATGCCTGACCCGTGCACGACTATTGTCAAGTGTCGGAATACATTGAAGTAGCTTACAGCATAAAACGGCAATGAGTACGTACTAAAATGAAAATGATAATCATCATTTTCTTTGGACGTCATCACGTGAAATTACACATAGAGAGAGGTCAGCGTATACTCGATTCAATAACCCTGTAAAACCGAAACGATGACATTTTTACATGCCACTGTGAGTATGAAACTTCGTTTTTTTTTGGCACTGCGTAGGCATTGTTAATAACGCAGGTAGAGTTTCTGACGCACGCTTGCTGCGTCTCTCTATCCGACTGTTGTTCTTGCACAGCCGCTACAAAGATAATCGTCAGCATGCCGAAGCCTCAACCTGCCGCTGTTCGTTCCTGTTTCTACCGGTAGAAACAGCTCATACCCCTTTTTTCTTAGAACAAACCGTAGACGCGACGTGAGTAAACTTAGCAAATTTGCTGAACTTATTTATATATTAAGGAACGATGGTGCCTAGATATTCTTCTTATGCAAAGTTAAACAGCACAAAAGTTCGGGTCCTAAGAAAACCTGTTTTCTCTTTTTTTAGGAGTGGGTGTGTGTGTGTGGGGGGGGGGGGGTGTTAATCGCACATTTAACGTACTAGAATGAACCACAGACACCATTCGCAGACTAAGAACGGTTTATTTCAGGAAGTTTCCTCTTACATATTTATGCACGTAGGTGGCATCATAAATACGGGAGGCAAAATTAACGAACAGCTTACCGAACAGGCGCAGACAAATAACTCACTTTCGTGACAGGCATTGCTTAAAAAAAAGACTAGCGTATGAGACATTGACAATTCGTTGGCACGTGCCTGCGTCCTCATATAAAATTGCGTAATTATGAGGAAAGAATTCTTAGATCTAAGCCTCATACAACGCGAAAGCTGGCTGCTGGCGTCGACGGCCGTTGGTATTCCGTAGCGTTGAAGACAAAGAACGCAAAAAAATCATCACAAGATGACGTCACTAGATAACGTCACAACATTGTCACGTGACATAACTTACCACGATGACGTCACACATCACATCGTAGCTTGGTCAAACATGGAGAGATCACGGAGGCACAGAAAAACAACGTGAGGTACCTCCAACCTTGGAGGTGGCGCAAAAACGCGTTGGATGCAGAGAGCTTTCGATGGTTGGCGGCGCTGCATCTTACTTAGTTCGGCTGACAGAAAAAAGGTATGACTTTGGCCATCGAGAAGTCTCAAGTGGATGCCTGTTAGTTTTCTTGCGGGAATTTTAAAAGGCATCCAGTCCGCGCTGGAACGTGGAAAGCCTAATTATACCGAGATGTAAAGCCAACTGGCCTTTATATCATGTTTTATGGTAATAAAACACCCGCAAACACAAGACACGCCCAATATGTGTTCCCTTGTCTACTTGGCTTCGTCGCAGAAACTCGCAGAAATAAAAACCCTCATAAACCATATAGTCTGCTTCTTCTATTTGTTTTTAAACAGCCGCGGCGGCACGAAGCATTTGTTATGTTTTTTACAGTACCATACAGAGCCCTCGAGGGGCACTGTGTAAGGGGGGCGGTACAGATAATATGTTAGAAAAATTTATATACATATATATCTACACATACATAGGCAAATATTGAATATAATAGGAAATGCAGTTCAACTTATGAACATGTAAGAAAAATACATACTAGAAAAGTGAGTCATGGTATGTGAAGGTGAAATACAAAAAATATTATGACAGCAACTACAACCTAGCGATAGTGCAAAAACATCGGCAACAGTCCTATAAGCACAGATGATTACGAAGATGCGATAGAGCAGTTTTTGGTGCATAAGTATTTTTTAAGAGTATGATAGAACTTCGTGTGGCCTTGTTCTGACGCAAGATCATCTGGCAAATTATTCCACAAACGAATATCTCGTGGAAGAGCCGACTGATTGAAAGCGTTAGTATTGCCGTACATGCGTGATAAGCTAAAGGTGTTATGTAGTCTGCTCGAAGTTCGATGTGCTAGATTAAGGTGAACAGATGGCATCATGCTGGTGTGGATGAGTTCGTGAAATAGTGATAAGAGTGACATGTTGCGACATATTTTCAGTGGTTCGAGTGCAAGGCTATATTTAATCTGTATTACGCTGGACGGGTAGCAGTGATTGCGCGCTATGAATCTACTAGCTCTGGTCTGTATACATTCTAACTTATCCATGAGGTATTGTTAATATGGTGACCAAATTGAGCATGCAAACTCCAGTTGAGGACGGATTAGAGCAAGATAAGCCAGACTGCGTACATCGGAGGGAGCACTGTATAGATTTCGGCGCAGAAAACCTAATGATCTTGATGTGTTGGCACAGATAGAAGTGATATGTGTGGACCACGAAAGTGTAGAAGTTAAGTTTATGCCTAGGTATTTGTAATGATTAGTGCGTTCTACAATGCTATTATCAATTATGTATTGGCTATTAAAGTTGTCACATTTGCGACTGAAGGTGATTAGTTTGTATTTAGAAACATTAAGTGTCATCTGCCATGTTTTGCACCACTCATTAATATGCTTGAGGTCTTTTTGAAGAGTTAGTTAATCGCTATTGTTGCGAATGGGACGATAGATAATGCTGTCATCGGCAAATATACGCATACATGAGGATAAGTTGTCAGGCAGGTCATTAATGTACATTAGGAAAAGTAAGGGACCAAGAACGCTGCCCTGTGGTACACCAGAGGAAACGTAACAAAGTGATGAAGAGTGATTGTTGGCGATGGTGAATTGTTGGCGGTTAGTTAGGAAGTTTCCGAGCCATGTTAGCGTGAGTGAATCAAGCTTAAGTGATGATAGTTTTAATGCCTTTGCGAAATGAAGAAATAAACAATCTGTCTGTATATTACTGTTTATGTTAGAATGTAGGTCGGTGGTGAACTTAAAGAGTTGAGTCTCGCAAGAATGACCCTTTCGGAAACCGTTCTGGTTAGAGAAAACGGAATTGTTAGATTCTAGATGCGCATAAATGTTAGAAGCTATGATATGCTAAAGCATCTTGCAACATATGCACGTCAAAGAAATGGGGCGATAATTTCTAGGTGAACTTTTAGTACCACTTTTATGGACTGGCACTACCTTCACTATCTTCCAGTCAGAAGGCAACATTCCTGTAGTGAGCGACTGCCGAAAAATGTGAAACAGGATAGTGTTAGGCACATAAACAGTGTTCTTTAATATTTTTGAATTGATATCATCAATACCAGAAGATGATGACATCTTCAGAATTTTGTCCCTGTATATCTTATGTCCCTGTATATCTTATGATGTTGCTTCCATCACTGCTAGGAGACGCCAGGTGAGCGAAAAGCCAGTAAGAAGGTGTCGTCTTCGTCCCCAAGAGTGAGATATAGCAAACCAAGCGATAGAGGCTTGGACGCCGTCCCAAAACCTCAGATGTGTGTCCAAGCAGAGACACAGGGAGGCTGCATGCATACTTTATGCAACGCCCTCGCCATCTTTCTACGCCGACACCCCACCGGTGTACCAAACTGTCATTTGCTTCTTTACTTTCACTCGTCTTTTTTGTCTGCGTTTCACGTTTTCCCCAATTCCGCTGCACTAGCCAGTGCGGTCGATACCCTACTAGGTCCGCTCTAGCACGCCTGCATATCCCATATCTTTTTTTCGTGGTCACGTATCTCGTTCGTTGAAAGTTGAGAGTAAAGCCTGCAAAAAAAATGAAAGAGACAGACAGTGGTTTTGTTCGTGGTCATATAGCCATCCCCTTGATGTCCAAGCGAGTGTCTCGGTGTGCGAAATTGACCACAAGGGCAGGTGTGAAACTTATGAGTGTATGTAATCCAGCCTTATTCTCGCTATAAAATTTGCACTTACATACGCACAGATGTGCGAAGCGAACGCGATAAGGGCAGGTGTCGTCTACAAGGAAAGGTGGTACAATCAACGAAGGAGAATCTGCGCTATAGCTTCCCTCGAATCGCGAGGAAATGGGCTCGTCTTGAATTTTTTAAGTACTTGTAATTCTTCGAAGATAAAACGTTCATGATGACTCGAGTAAACGTGAGATTTTGAAAGTCGCATTTGTACCAAGGCGCTGGACCCACTATTATTTTTTTATTAAATTTTTTGTAGAAGAAACAGTTCTCCCTCATTCTCTGTTTTTGCTCTCACTCAATGTATATAAAAATTACTGAACTAACAGAGCGAGCAAATTAAAGCAAAGAGAATGATTCGTGCGTCGATATTTTCTTTTATGATGGGAAGAAGCACGCCCTAAATGAATTACAAACTTCATCTCGCCGCGCCGTCATTCCTTCACGTTCATTCGCTAGTTCCACGGCAGAGGGAACGGGGAGGCGGCAATTTTTTGAACACACTCCGAGCCGCCTTTTATTTTATCTCGCTGGAATCCTCGATTCAAGCACAATCAATTTCGACGAACAATTTAGGTGTCACTCCGGAAGCGAGAAAATTTATTTTACAGAAAGAAAAACCGTTGATTTCGCTACATGGGTATCTGCGTATAAACTACACGTTCGCAAGCACGTGACAATATGAATGGAATGCCGTAGTTCACTCTCACCGAGGAATTTTACAAATAAAACTCAAGGCTTAGATGCATGGAGGGAAAGCAAACGCTTTAATGAGCATTCCTGCGTGCTGAACGTGGTGCCGCTATACAACAACAGATGCCTTGCCACTGCAAACTTTCAATTTTACAAACAGTGAGAGCATCTCGGCGTGTTTCGAGTGCAAGAAAGAGCTCGCGGAGTACGAGCTTGTTGTGCAATCGCAATAATGAACGCGACGCTATTACGTGCGCTCCCCGTATTGTTCACATAAGTGTGTACCATGCTGCAAATCAAGAGCATAGGGACGGCACTGGATTTAATTTGCACTGCTCTAGCCGTGCATTTTAAATAACCAGGCATCTCCTCCCCCTTCCCCACGTTTCATTATTATTGTATTGCTGTATGCATTTGGTCTGAAATGTTCCTGCTCCTGCTTTTCCTGGACGCGCTACAAGAAGCGTTTCGTTGAAATTTATGCGCGCTGCGTACGTGGCAGTCGCTTGGTTTGGCTGTGTTTCATGACACTTTCGATTCACGCATAAAAGGCACCTTCTGAATAGGTGCAGAATGAGGTATATAGTCTCAGCAGTGATTACGCGGCAAATGCGGAAAATAAGAAAATATATTTTGTTACAGAAAAATTGACTTCTTTGGACGTTCTCTTACCCGGTGAAGTTGTACACTATACAGTATATTCTTCACCGGTACTCTCAGCATGCACATTTGAAAAAAAAAGTGCAGTTTACGACTTTGAGTTGCGCGACTAGACCGAGACAGCGAACACGCGTGGTAAATATCTCGCTTGCCTGTTCAAACTGCGCATGAACTTCTGGCAAAGAGCCCATTGGTTCGTTTCAATGTCAAAAGGTCCAAATAGCTGACAGGTGTGAAGGCTGTGCTGAAAACACCACCGACAGTTGCTACAGACAGCACCACCTTCGTATTTCTTCCTCCAGCCAGGTGCCATCGCGCAGTAGATCGTCACAACCGATTACCAACTCGCACAGCGCTTTATTCTTACAAAAAAAAAAATAGCAGCCGTGTGAATTTATTTCAATGATTTGCAAACATCTCCGAAGGAAAATGTTGTCGGCCCGTGTGCTCAGATTTGGCCACACGTTAAAGAACCTCAGGTGGTCGAAATTTCCGGAGCCCGCACCTATGGCGTCTTTCATAATCATATGGTGGTTTTGGGACGTAAAACCCCTCATATCAATCAATATCAAACATCTCACAGAGATTATTCAGACAAAAGCATTGGGCTAGTTGCTATAGATTAAGCAGTTTGTCTTTTTCGTGTCTTTTTTACTGCCTGCATTTTCCGCTTCCTACATGTTGGTTAGGAAACTCTGTACAATATCGTTAAACTTTGCTTCCTTTCCTTTCTTTCTTCCTTTCTTTCTTTCTATCTTTCTTTCTCTTTTTCTTCCTTTCTTCTTTCTTTTTTTCTTTCTTGCTTTCTTGCTTTCTTTTTTTCTGTATTATTTTTTATTTCTTCCTTCTTTTTCCTTGTTCTTTTTTCCTACTTTTCGTTTACATTGACCTGAAAGATATATTCTTTAGTTATGTCATTCTCTGTATTGTGCGAGAGAGATGTCAGTAAACCTATTATGCATTGTACAAATGAAAGTGATGCCAAAGTCGTTCTCTGTCAAACACCGTACGTAATCATAGCCAAAACCAAGTGTGGTTTTTAGACATTGTTTCGCACGTATTTGTGCTCATTAGTAGTTACAGATATAAAACGAACGGAACACCCCTTTCATATAACCTAAACATGTACAATCTTAGGATTGGACGATGCACTTACTTCGAGCTAAGATCTTACTCTAAGCACAGCAAGAGATGATGCTCCTCGTGGACATGGCCGTTGAAATATATAAAAAATATAAGTATGCCAAGATGCAGAGGCCACGAGGGGCGTACAGTCCAGAAATCAAGAGAGAGAAAGGCGAAGGAAAGGCAGCGAGGTTAACCAGACCGGAAGCTGACATAACCACATATGCTTACAACATAAGAATACATTGAGCTCCACTCTTAGCCATCCATTGTCACACACAGGAAGAATTCACATAGATGCTCGATCATATCACAGTTACACGTTCCCATGACTTCAAACTGTTTTCGCGTGATTCACACAGTTGGTGTATTCGAAGAGACACATGTTCGGGTCACTCGCTTTGAGTCGAAAACTTGAGCGTCCTGGCGAATTTCGCCAAAGATTCTGACAACACTGCTTAGACAAAGGTCACATTTACACAGGCTCAATGAAGTTTTAGTTATTCTTGTAGTGTCGCGAGCACAAAACAAGACCGGCAGCCAGGCGTTCACCCCGAACCAGAGCAGCGAAAAACGTTCTCTTCTTCTTCGTAGCCCAAAACGGGTATGAGCCACAGCGGCTCGTTCATCAATGGTGGCATTACCCCCCTCTCCCAAGAAGCATCGTCTCGATGCTGATGATGAAGGCAAAAAAAAAGAAAATGAGATGAAAATTACCATGCAAGCAAAATGAATGGCGTAAGGCGGAATAACCATAGTTGGTTGTGCGAGCCAAGAGTTAAATGAGAAATAAGAAAAATAGGAAAGAATGTAAGGGAGAAACGAATAAAGTCGGTCACTCACTGGCGATTCACAGCGCGAAAAAGTATGGTTTCAGCCGTGAAACGTGAACGACTTCAGTTCGCGGGGTGAAACGGGAACGTCTCGAAGTGCCTTCTGGGAGAACCTCGTATGTGACGTCGCTGAGACGTCGTACGACCTTGTAAAGGCCGAAGTAGCGGCGAAGAAGCTTTTCTGAACGGCCACGTTGTCGGATAGGGATCCACACCCAGACTTCATCACCGGGCTTGAAAATAACTTCACGGTGACGAAGATTGTAGCGGCGTGCGTCTGCGGTTTGGTGATGTTGAATACGGTGACGAGCAATTTGACGGGCCTCTTCTGCACACTGGTCGCGAACTTGGCGGCATCGGTGCGGTATATTCTTAAGTTGTCGGGCAGGAGCATGGCGTCGAGCATCGTTGTGGCCTCGCGACCGTGGACTAAGCGAAAAGGTGTGAAACCGGTACTTTTCTTGAACAGCAGTATTATACGCAAAAAGTTACGTAGGGAAGTATGGCGTCCGCATTTCTTGTGATTGATGTCCACATACATTGACAGCATGTCTGCAATTGTCTTATTGAGTCGTTCAGTCAGCCCGTTTGCTTGCGGGTGGTAAGCCGTTGTTTTAACGATGTTCCGTGCCACTTAATCGCAAGACTTCCTGCAGCATCTCCTGCGGTGAAAGCTGTCCCACGATCAGTTATGACGACCAGCTGGAGCCACCGTGACGTAAGACGATGCTGTTCACGAAAAATTGGGTGACATCTGCTGCGGTTGCTTTTGGAAGCGCCTTCGTTTCACAGTAGCGTGTTAAGTAGTCGGTAGTGACCCACAATCCACCGGTTTCCAGACGGAGACGTGGGGAATGACCCACCAAGTCCATGCAAATCTGATGAAAAGGGCGCCTTTGGTGGGCCTATTTGGTTGCAAGTAGTCCCGCTGGTCGTAAAGGTGGAACCTTACGTCGCTGGCAGTCGCGACATGTGCGAACGTAATGCTTCACAAGTCTTTGCGAGACGTGGCCAGTAGTAGGGAGCGTTGAATCTGTTGCAGGCGTGCGCGTATAGCCGAGGTGTCCGAACGATGGCTCATCATGACACGCACGTAAAATGTCACCACGAAGCGTAGTTGGTGCAACAAGCAGATACATAGCTTGTGTAGGATGAAAGTTCTTTTTGTAAAGCACTCCATCGCGGAAACAAAAGGAGGATAGCGAGCGTGCAAAGCTTCGAGGAGGGTGGGAAGTGCGTCCTTACAGGTAGTCAATGAGCGGAATGAGCTCCGAGTCGTGACGCTGTTGCTCAGCCAAGCGGGTTGTTGATACCGGCAGAAAGAAAAGTGTCGTCGTCTCAAAGGTCAGTGTTGGCATTTTTCGACACGGTGCACGTGAGAGACAGTCGGCGTCGGTGTGTTTCCGCCCAGATTTGTGGACGATGGTGACATCGAAATCTTGTAGCCGAAGGCTCCATCGTGCTAGACGACCTGAGGGATCTTTGAGATTTGCGAGCCAACAAAGGAAATGGTGGTCGCTAACTACCCTGAATGGGCGGCCATACAAGTATGGGCGGAACTTTGTTATGGCCCAGACAACAGCGAGGCATTCCTTCTCGGTTGCAGAATAGTTTTTCTCCGCTGGGGATAACGTTCTGCTCGCATAAGCGATCACGCGCTCCACGCCATTATGCCACTGAACTAATACCACTCCTAGTCCCACGTTGCTGGCGTCAGTGTGTAATTCCGTGTCAGCGCTTTCGTCAAAATGACCCAGTACAGGCGGAGCCTGGAGGAGGTTTCGGAAGATGTCGAACGCATGACACTGATCGGGACCCCAAACGAACGAGACACCCGCCTTTTGTAAGCTTGTTGAGGGGTTCAGCAATCTTCGAAAAGTTTTTGACAAAGCGCCTGTAATACGCACAGAGCCCCAAAATTCGGGCGTAGGTCGCGCTTATTTGTGGGCACGGGAAAGGCGGCACACAGCACGGGTTTCTCCGCGGATCTGGGCGGATGCCGGCGTGGCTCACAACGTGACCAAGAAACTTCAGTTCTTCATATCCAAATGACATTTCTCGGGTTTGAGAGAAAGCCCCGCTGTTCTGATTGCCTGAAGTACTGCATGAAGGCGTTGGACGTGTTGTTCAAACGTGTCTGCAAAAGACCACGACGTCATCAAGGTAAACAAGACATGATTGCCATTTGAGCCCTGTGAGAACCGTAATCCATCATTCTTTGGAAAGTAGCTGGCACTGAGCATAGACCGAAAGGCAACACTCTAAACTCGTACAGGCCGTCGGGAGTAATAAACGCCGTCTTTTCGCGGTCGCGCTCATCCACTGCGATTTGCCAGTAGCCGCTACGTAAATCCATCGAAGAAAAATATTTAGCGCTGCGTATACGGTCCAACGAGTCATCTATCCTGGGTGAAGGATAAACGTCCTTTTTGGCGACCTTGTTCAGTTTACGGTAATCAACGCAAAAACGCAACTTACCGTCCTTCTTCTTTACTAGCACAACTGGCGAAGCCCAGGGGACTGGTTGATGGCCTGGATGACGTCGTCCTGAAGCATCTGCTGGACTTGGTCACGTATAGCGTCTTGCTCTTTTTGCGACACCCTATAGGCGTGTTGTCGGATGGGGTCTCTCGGTGGGTTCCGTGATGATACGGTGCTGAGCAAGTGGTGTCTGTTTAACCTTTGACGTAGTGGCAAAGCAGTCTTGAAATGAGCCGAGTAAACGCAAAAGGCTTTCTCGTTCAGGACGAAAGGTAGTCTCTCGTTTACGTCGAGAGTGCTCGCGAACGCCTCGTCAGGGTGGCCATTCGATGAAAATAAAGCTAACGTGGGCGAACTATCGGCATCGGCAAGTTCTTCACAATATGCAATGGCAGTGTGTCTCGTTAGGTGGCGATATTCGTCGCTGAAGTTCGTGACCAGCAGGTGAACATGCCTATTGCTAGGCTGTATG
>NW_027465281.1:0-32929 GCF_043290135.1 Rhipicephalus microplus | reverse complement strand
ATGCCTGCTCGTCCGCGGTTTCCGTCAGGAACTCGGTAGGAGGTGTGTCATGGGACCCAGCAGGTGTGGACTTTGAAGGAAGCTCAGTGGGCGCACCGTGACTTAGGGAAAAACGTGCAGTAGTTCGCGCACGCGGGTCCATGCGCAGGTCGGTATCGCAGATGGTTGCCTCTATGGCAAGTGTGACGCGTGGTCTGCTGTCTCATAGGCGGACCAGGCACGTTGTCCTCAGGAGCGTTGGTCATAGTCGCAGCGTCTCGAAGGTTTGGCCGTTGGTGATGGCTGGTGGCTTTAACTTCGGCTGCGGGAGACTGCGAGGGCGATGCTGGTCGCTGCTGGCAGGACGCGCAGAGTGTTGGGGTTCGTAGGGAGTTGCCTTCGGACATCGTGGACGGCCAAGGTTCTGCAACCTGGTGGTAACTAGCGAGCGTGAGGATATCCGTAGTCTTGGCAGACTTCGGTGCATGTGGTGATGTAGCTGTCGTGGAGCGTGACATGTCCGAGAAGTCGTGGTCTGTAGAGGTCGGAGAAGACGCGCGGGCGGCGAGAGTGCCTGAGAGACCATCAGCCGAGGACTTCGAAAAGATGCACCTCGTGGTGGCCCGGTCGTTGATGGAAGGAACGTCTTGAAGAACCTCGTCGGATCTCATGGCTGACTGGTCGCATGCAGCACGAATGTGCTGAACCTCGTCGGATGGGCAGTCGTATGCAGCACTCGCGTTGCTAGTGGCCGGACAAGAAGTTGTAGCAGACGTAGTCGGGAAGTTAAGTCCCGGTCAGTGGAGAACTTTGGGCCGGAGGATACTCACGCTGCGACGCAGGTGAAACCTAGAATTCGCGGGTGAACGGAAGCGAACGATAGGTGAGGCCGTAGGAGGCCAGCACCACAGAGCAGAGGTCATAGTAGGGATGCTGGCTGGAGGTTGATGTGGCAGAGAGATGACGCAGCTCTACCGGAAGAGCGTCGTGAAGAATGGCGTGCAGCAGCGGCTGGTCCGTGCCGCCATTCGCCACAAGAACGGCATCAAACTGCACAAGCCATACCACGGGGTAGGTTGATTGGAACGGTGGCACTGGCGGACAGAGTCGCGGGAACATGGCAGCCGATGGCTTGTCGAAGGGCGCGTCCTTTAGATCACCAGATCCTTCAGATTCTGAACGGTAGCGGAGGCGAGTCAAAGTGTGGCTGCAAGGCTAGAGCTGGCAAGAACATGGCCGCGCATCTCAGAGGCAGCGGTGCAGCACCGGTCACTTGTCCGTTGTTCGGGTCACCAAATGTCGAGGAAAGAGAGGCGAGACGGCGGCGATGAGCCAGTGCTGAAGTCACAGCTTTTATTCGGGATGCAGGCGTAGGCGGAGTCGCCGCTGCGGCGTCCAGCCAGGTCCCGACGCTAGGCCGTTCTGAAATTCTTCGTGGTTCGCACCTCACGTGCCATCTGGCTCGCTTATTTTTTGGCGCGGCCAGCTGGCCAGATCTAGCTTGACGCTACATATCTGTCTGTCTGTCTGTCTGTCTGTCTGTCTGTCTGTCTGTCTGTCTGTCTGTCCGTCCGTCCGTTCGTCCGTCCGTCTGTCTGTCTGTCTGTCTGTCTGTCCATCTGTCTGTCTGTCTGTCTGTCTGTCTGTCTGTCTATCTATCTATCTATCTATCTATCTATCTATCTATCTATCTATCTATCTATCTATCTATCTATCTATCTATCTATCTATCTATCTATCTATCTATCTGTCTGTCTGTCTGTCTGTCTGTCTGTCTGTCTGTCTGTTTGTCTGTCTGTCTGTCTGTCTATCTATCCATGTAACCACCTAAATCTGAGCGGTTTCATGAACACCTCCTTAACTTCGGTAAAACCATCATAGCTGTGTGATGACAAGAAGGTAAGACGAATATGACTCGCTGGTCATGGAATGAACAACATAAAAGTACCTCCACGTACAACGTCAAACCCTTTCCTCCAGAAACGGCTGGTACATAACCACACACCACGGGCTTCGAAATACGGATATGCGCAAGAGATACGTTTGACAATTTATATTTAACCAGGAAAAGCGAGACATTGGTATTTTTACTCGAAAGCATTAAAAGAAAGTTGACGTGGGTGGCGTTGATCCGTCGAATGCAAAGGATAAATATCAGGATCACAGTAGGGCTCAAACCCCACTTTTCTGCGTAGCAATGAAGTCTTCTACTACAGAGCCACAGAAGGTTTCCGATCTTCTTATCAATGAGACCCTAATGTTCGTGAAGCGTCAATTGTCATTGTAGTGCAGGCTGTGCTATTTTGTAAGCCCTACATATGTACTGCCATGATACAGTCGTTGCGCGCTGTTAATCTGAAATGTTGTTAAGCACTTTGCACTTCAGTTGAGTTATATATAAGCGTCCATCTCCTCGAGCACAAACGCTACAAATCAGCTTACCACTTCTGGTAAGCTTGGAAGCAAACCGGATGCTATTATCTCGTTAACCTTCCAACCTTCGACTATCCCTTTTTCTCTCGCTCTCTGCTGCTTCTAGTGTTGCTAACAGCCGTGTTGCTGTTGTCGTCGGTTCATAACTGTGAAAGACAGGTTCTATAAAACATACGCGACTGTCGAACATATGTCTGTGCGTACGACATATGTGTCAACGACGATTTCTGAATTTATTTTTTATTTATTTCCAAATACTGTTGGCCATTATGGTCATAAAAGGCTGGGCACAGTAAATATTTATATAAAAAGAAAACAAGTACAGTGTATTGTTATGAAAACAGAACTTAAAAAAGGAATTAATATTCAAAACAAAGGAAAAAATATTTTTAAAACGCTGGTAATAAAAACGTGAATACATCTATTGTGATATTGGTATAGTATGAATGGTGCCGTTCGTATTGAATGGTGCCCGTATTACGGGAGTGAATCTTTGCAACTGCGGCACCAATGCACGAAATATTTTATTCATTTTAGCAAGGGTAACCTATGTGAAGCATGAAAGAGAGGCTTTTCATTCCACGATTGAGAAGTTTGCAGTGCTCGGCTGCGAGAAAAAGTTTATCAAAGTGTGCAGTCGACCAGGCCATCTGCTTATTGGTAATAGCCATAGTATTCAAACGCTTCAGGATATTCAGGAAGGGCAGGACTGTGTGCGAGATCACCTTCAAGGTTACCTGCGGTAGATATTCAATAAGCATCCATCAACATATGTTATCGAGATTGCGAACGCACAACAAGGACCATAAAAAATGCTGGGCACATATTAATATTTCTCACTCATTTTGATATCAGCTCTCATAGTGATTGTCAAACACCGTGGCGACAACGTTTTTTGTCCAACTTTTGGGTAAAGAAATTAGTTCTAAGCAATAGGTCGCAGGTTTGGTCTCTGCCCACGGCAAGTTATCCTTATGATCACTTTCCTTTTTTTGATATTTATATTACAATTACGTGTAATAATATCCAAAACATTTTTCTTGGCACGATTGTCTCTTTATTCCCATTAGTGCTGTGCCTTAAAAAGAAAGAAGAGCCCTTAAACGTGCAAGATCTTAGGAAGGAGTTTTGCATTGAGATATTTCTAATTTAGCCTTTTGTGTATAAACCTGTGTACTCTAAGTCTATGGTACGTTCAATGAACGTGTGATTACGAAGGAGAAAAAGATGAAAAGAAAGAGAGGACCTACAGGGTGCACTGCGTCAGAATTTAAAGTCTCCTTTCTAGACATGGACGCTAAGTCGGCTGCACTATTTGAAAGCCAGCTCACCGGTTGCCTTCGGCATTTTTACACAAGTTTGCCTTCCTTTGCATTGTATCAATTCTTGTCCCCGGGTTTTCCGTTCAAATAAAATGTGCAGTTGCGAGTCAGCGTCATCCCCTTTGTTTGTTAAGATGTAACGTTTTCTCGTGCACATCATTGAAAACCTGGTGAACAACTTTTCTGCGCGTGTGTGCTGCTCTCACGCTGAGTACAATTACACCTTTCTTCTTTAGAGCGAAAGCTGTAGTGAGAGCACAATAAGGGTCACGTGCGGTATTGTAGTTGTCCGCCGCCGCTGGTGTCCATAAACACTATAACTAAAAAAACATTAATAGAAACTCAAAGAACTGAAAGAGATTCGATCTTGGTTTCCTTGCGTGCCGACTCAGTATTCTGTCACTGAGCCATGCTGGTCCTGAAAACTAGGAAGCAAACTGGGCTTAGGTGGGCTTGACGGCGCAAAAGGAATTATGTTAGTATACGATATGAAGGATTGTAAAGCACTAAAAAACGCTCTGCGAATTTCCTCACGAGTGGGTTGCTGAATGCTCTAACCAATGACCGAAGCTTCAGACGTAATTCTCCGTTGTCGTCACGCAGAGGATGAAAAATGTGCGAAATTCTATGCACGTGTGCAATGGGTATCGCGTTTCTCCAAAGAATGAATGACGAAAGATGGCGTATGAAATCCTTAACGAATAAAATTGTACTAAGCTGCGGTGCCTTAAACTTAATATACTGCCACAAGGAATTTCATTCAAACTAGCAAATAAGTACCTTTTTTAGTGTTGCCTTTAGATATTTTTTGTTATGAAAATGAGGTAATGCTTAATATCCCAAAAATTGTTCTAATCAGGCCTTTACGGAAGTCCGATATATGCGCTCATAAAGTTTTACTACAGTAGTCCTAATTCATTGTAATATGTATATTTATCATTTAATTTTTTTATCTTTTACCTCTATAAAAAGAAGGTGGACTCCTTCAAGACTACAATAAAGTTTTTCATCCATCCATCCATTTTTATATACCCGAATGACCTGTCAAATGTTAAAGTACTCATTTTTGGCCAATCCCTCAAAGTGGGTTCGTGCCACTGGTTTTCAAGGACAAACGAACAAAAAAAATTCCTCCGTACTACACCAAAAGTAATATAATTATTGCCGTTTTGAGTACCCTGCAAGTGTGCTCGTTTCAGTTACACAAAGAGTGTTTTAAAATGACTCTAAAAGGCCACTCTTGCAGCTCTCGCTGTGACTGTGCTGCTCGTTTCACGCAGGCATGGCGGTTTTTTTTTTCGCTTGTTTCTTGTCTTCACTGTTCTTTTAAAGTTGAACTTACTCACATCAACAATTATTGATCATGTTATTAGTGAAACAAGGCAGGGCCACTGAAAAGAAAAGAAAATGCGCCCCGTATATGCATGTTTCACTGCAGATGTCGTCGAAAGACGATATTCTTGCGTCTAAAGAGAGTGAGCACGGCGTTTATTTCATGTTCTGCACGAGACAATCTGTGAATGGTATTCTGGAGTCATGCGTTAGAACGCCTTGATGCGTGCAGTGGAGGTGAACAAAACGCGCGGCGTGCGCGCCCGTCTTAGAGGCGATAAGGTGTAGAAAGCAAGGCGACTGGTAGGTGTCGTGTCGTTTTAGCAAAGCGTTAGGAACACTTGCCTTTTCGTGCATAGCGTTGCATTGTCACCGCAGTGGGATAAACACTATGATCATTAAAATCACTTCTGTATGCATTTTATAGAGTAAATAGACATATATGAAATAATTACGTATCGTTATTATGCCTCAGATATGCGCAATGTTTGCTTTTTAATTGACAATTGCAAAAGTATGAACCCTGAACTTTGAGAAATATTGACGGGCGCTGCGGGTGGTGTTAGATTTTAATCGTTTCGGGTATTGTTTCGGCTGACAAACAGACATGTCTACCGGCAGACAGACAGACCGACCAAAACTTTTGCGTCCAAGGTCCCCAAGAAAGACTACCGTCTTTTGAAATCGCGGCGTATTAATGGCGTGAATGATGATGAGTGGGGCTAAGCTTCGAAGGGTTTTATCGATAAACCGTGAATCATCCGCTGGCCGCGTCTGTCCGTCCATCAGTTCGTACACACGTGTATCCGTTTGTCTCTCTGTCAGTGAGTTCATTTGCCGTCCGTTCATCTAGCGAACACTCCGTGTACCGCCATCTCGTATTTTAGCATAATATTGCTACGTATGCCCTTTCCGTGTCATCACAGATCGTCATGTGCTGTGTTGGCTTTCTTTTCTGGAAGACCTCACTGTACGACTTGGTCGTTAGGCATTACGCCTACAGGAGTATTTCTACTCCGTTGCTTATAAGTCTGGACGTCTCCATCTGGACGCCGATTGCTTATGCCGCTACCCTGTCCATCAGCCCGACGAATCAGACATCGAGCCTAGCCTCAGCGTCATGTCAATGTCCCAGCTTCCTTGCGAAAACCTATTGATCATCTCGAATCTGCTCCGAACGACGCGTCGCTTCGCATGTACGTCCTCCTGAATGGCACGCTGTACCGTCGTAGCCTCCAGCCAGATGGCCCTGAGCTCCTTGTTGTCGTGCCGAAACCTTTGCGTTGAAGCGTGCTGCACGAGCTTCACGATGAACCAACTGCTGGTCATCTGGGTGTATCTCGGGCGGACGAGTGCGTGCGTCGCTGCTTCTTTTGGCGTGGTCTCGCCAGGTCCGTTTGCCATTACGTGTCCTCCTGCGATAAATGCCAACGTAGGAAGCGACCTACTGCACCACCGGCCGGACTTCTTCAATCGATATTCATTCCAATCGAACCTTTCTTCCGTGTTGGTATAGATATTCTCGGTCCTTTTCTTGAGTCGAAATTGGGCAACAAGTGGGTCCCCGTTGCTATAGACTACGCGACTAGGTATATCACTCGAGCGCTCCCCGCCAGCACCGCTACTGACGTTGTGGATTTTTCGCTCCATGATGTCACCCTATGCCATGGCGCTCCTCGCCAATTACTCACGAATCGCGGCCGCGCATTTTCGTCCCGAGTAATCGACGATATTCCGCGCTCTTCCTCGACGCAGCACAAGTTGACCACTTCCTACCATCCGCAAACAAATGGCTTTACCGAACGCCTAAATCGCACCCTCACGGAAGTGCTCGCGATAGGTGTTCTCCGACCACCATGAATGGGGCCCGGCACTACCTCACGTGACCTTCGCGTACAATTCTTCGCGCCACAACACCACTGGTTGTTCACATTTTTATTTGCTCTATGGCCGTGATCTAACGTTATCCCTCAACATCCTATTTCTAAACATAACAACGCCGTCAACCGAATGTGCACGCGACGTAATTGTTCGTGCAGACAATGCACGTCAGATCGCCCACTCTAGACTTTCGATTTCGCCCCGCCTCGGTGGTCTAGTGGCTAAGGTACTCGGCTGCTGACCCGCAGGTCGCGGGTTCAAATCCCGGCTGCGGCGGCTGCATTTCCGATGGAGGCGGAAATGTTGTAGGCCCGTGTGCTCAGATTTGGGTGCAGGTTAAAGAACCCCAGGTGGTCGAAATTTCCGGAGCCCTCCACTACGGCGTCTCTTATAATCATATGGTGGTTTTGGGACCTTAAAAACCACAAATCAATCAATCAATCAATAGACTTTCGATTTCGCACCCAGAAAGCCATCCACGACAGTCGGCATGTTGACCTTCGCTTCTCACCCGGTTCTCTCGTTCTCCTGTGGTGGCCAGTTCGTCGAGTTGGTTTATCAGAGAAGTTGTTGTCTCGCTACATGGGTCCTTATACCGTATCATCCGCCAGGTAACCAACGTCACCTATGAGACCATTCCTGCATCTGAGACCACAAGCCTGCTTGCAACCACACCCAGTGATGTTGTGCACGTCAGCAGGCTAAAACCTTACCACCTGTCCACTGAAGACCGTAATTATTATGCACCGAGACGGCACTTTTACTGCCGGTGGGGGGGGGGAGAGGGGTAATGCTACGTATATGACATATCAGCGCTCAGAAGACGACAACAAGGAAGTGGTCTGTCGGCTGTGTGTGCTGTCATCCATCTTAGTCGATGCTATACGCATCAGTGTGAATATAAATTCTAATTAGACACGCCTCGCGTTATTTTTATGTAACAATATATTTATTATATACAAGTACCGCCATCCAGCTGACATTCCAAGGACTAAAATAAGCGGTCGCTACTACATACAGCAGACGCACGAGACACGCCTCATGGAGCTTCAGCCCCTAAAACACCGGGCTACGCTACCGAAGTACCATGTTTGTTCTTTTCATCCCCATCTGTTATTTCATTAGTAGGAAGACGTATTTATTTGAATATTTTTTCTTTGTTTTCGAGCATTAGAACTAAATGAGCTTGGTTCTTCAATCGTCATGTGTAGCTGGCAAGCACAAATTATTGGTGGTGAGCGTACTTTAAAGCAATGCAGAACAGCATCATGGCCACTTATTTTAACACATTCTCTTCTCTGTGTAAATATGAACATTTTGATTAGATAATTGTAATAAAATATTCCTCAGCCAACTGCAGCTATAACTTGTGCTTGAATGCTAGACGTTTTCTCATTCACGAAGAGTCTGGCGCTTTGTGATTGCTGTTAGAGTGGTAGGCTGCTGACCTAAAGAACGCGGGTTCGATCCCAGGCAATGCAGTCGCATTTAGGTGTAGCTGAAGAAATGCTATGTGACCAATTACTGGGCGATGTCAATGCATGGTAAGCAACAACAAATAGTCGTAATTTCCGGAGTCATCAACTTTGCGCTTCTCAAGAATATATCCTAAATTTGGGACTTAATATGCCAGCACGTAATAATCTGATATTATCGCTGACTAAAAATTCTGGAAACTTTCCAAACACTTTAAGGAAATAGCGAGGACTTTTGATTGATATCAACGGACATGCCAGTGTGGTTTATTTACTGGCTTTTTACGATCAGTGAAAAATCTTTCAAAAATGTACTTTAGAACCCTCTCAACAAAAAGAATGCTCTGTAAAGTACAATATTTCCACTTTGGTGATACGTTCAACACGTATTCCTGCACGGATGTCAATTTTTGTTGATTCGAGCTTTTGGATATGGCTTCAGAGCTACGAGCACTACAGTTGTTCCTTCCAAATATTCCCTATTGCTTTCATACAGTAAAAACAACAAAAATAAATCATACCATCATTTTTAGGTTAAGAAGCTTGAGGAACTTCCAAAGATCTCCCAGTGATCATTCTTCTAGGTCGTTGTGGAAACCCTCCTGGTGGACGACGCATCGGTGGACGAGTTGGACTCGTTACACGAAAGCGTGCCCCAGATCTCTGAGGTAGTCTGCTAGCACTGGCACCAAATGTGCCCTCATCTAGCATTATGCTTAAAACAATTGCAAAAGCGGCTACAGCGAGAAAAATGCAGAAACTGGGAGCTTTCGTCATCGTTAATACTATCCGAACGCTGCATATTCTCTGTAGGAGACGCAGAACCTTATATACTCGTTTTAGCAAAGCACACATGAACAAAAAAGGAGCGTCAATGTCTACATCATTTCATACCAATCAAACTTAATGAGGAAGATGCGACGTCATCATTAGCGTCTATTAGCATAAAAGACAACAGGTCATTTTAAAGGTCCATCTGCAGCAAGGGTATTATTAAAGTGAGTGCATATTCGCAGCTCTTAATGTGAAGCAAAGTCGTGTCACTTACAGCATGTGGCTTCGCCACGTAGACTGATGCGGCTCCGAGATGTCTGTGTTCTTTCCATGTCATCCATTTCTCGTGCTACAATTAGATTATTACCCTTTATGAGTCTGGCAGTCTTAGTTTTAACGGTCACCTACGATGATTCATGGACGCAGCACTTATTTAGTAACAAATCTGTTTTGCACTACATATAGTACATGCAAGCACTGTACCGTCTTTGAACTATCACTTAAACAAGTAACCAATTTTTCTTTCCTTCAAATGTATTTCTGTTGTATATCATGATGCGTCATAAATTGGTATTTGTAGTATCAACACTGCAAATTTCATACAAACCAATGGCACTTTTCAAGAAAACATTTTATCGAGTATTTGTATGGGCGAACTTCCTATATGAAGTACTGCACAACCAATTGATGAATATGTATGTTCTTACAATTTCCTATGCAATCCCCGTGAAATGTCGGCTTGCCTTTTTTTTTCGCAACGTGATGTCTTTACTCTTTCTTTTGTTCTTCCTCAGTAAATGTCAAGCCAAAGCTATGATGTTTCATGTTATAAAGGATAATGACACCCTTTATTTTCCACACCACTTAGTAGAGTGTTGCTATATAAAAAAGCTGGCTTTACCAAAATCGAAAGTAGTTGTGAGGGCAAATAGTGTTAAAGGTGATACCACCTACAGTAATAAAATAGGGATTCGGCATGTTCACTTAATAGGGATTCTGCATGTCATTGAAATATCAGCGGTGCAGAGGTACAGCTGGTCACAGCCCAAGAGAGGCCTAAAAGACTAATGAGCAGAAATAACAATTTAACACTCTATACTTCAATCCCACAGACCGCACGAACTATATCACTTGAAAACTTAGTTATATAGAATGTTATGTGTTATCAGCTGAGCACTTTATGTGGTCAGCATGGCAGCGTCTAATCTCGTCATGGTATGTCACATAGTCATTATTCATATAGAAGATGTATGCGCAACAGAAATTGACTGAATTCTGCTACAGGTCACCGGTGCGTGTAATATAAAGAGGGCTACAGTGAGCCCAACAAAGGGGTGATGACGTAGACGCTCAGCGTATTTCGTCGCTGATGGTTGTCCTTTCTACAATATCCTGTGTTCAACGACCACATGCTGACCAGGGCCCCGTCCGCTGGCTTTTCTAACCGTGTCAGAATAATCACTTATCTCTGTTTCCCACTTTATGTTGTCCTCAACACTTTCCTTGTGAACCACTGCTCAAGCGTCCCATCTTGATGTATGCAGTTGCGGGGTTAACTTTTCTCTTCGTTTGCATTTCTCTTCATTCGTTGGGAGGCTCAATCAAGGAGTATAATGAAATGAAGAAGGCTCAATAGGAGGCTCAATGAAACGAAGCTCAGGCACCTTTCCCTGCATGTCGTAAGAAACTGAAAAGGGGCATGTAGAGAAACACTGCACCTTTTTGCCGACTGAGCAATTGCAAATTTGGTGTACGTAGGGACTTCATGTTATTATTGCACGAAGTGTACATGCGCCCAACATTAGAATTTGGATGTGTGTTTTTCTCGGGTGGACCTGCTAATAATACTAAACTGTTGATCACCCTCGAGCGGCCAGCTCGGTGCTTGTGTCTTGGGCTCAGTATACATCTGCACCCATTAGTTATTCATTAGGAAGCGCTTCGGCCTTCATTTCTCTGTCGTTTACGCTTATTAACGGTGCAAACACTTCTAAAATTTTATAGGTTGTTTGTAAAAATAGACGATAGTTTTTATCGGTGATCCAGACTCCTCCTTTGTCGCCTCTTGGCCATGTTTTAGCACATCTCAGATAGTACTAAAACACACTGTAAAGTATGAAGGTCAACATCAAAAGAGTGATTGTACCTATTAACTCAAATCAGTTGTTCATGATAAAATATGGGGAGATTTTCTCACCCGAATTTAAACTTCAGTACCGAAAATAATTAAACAACTGGTTAGAAGAATTCCTGGTACACTCATAGACATGTAACATATTAGCTACAGTTGTCTCGTTGAATGAGGAGAGGGCAGGCCTAGACATTGTCTGCCCACGCCTGCCCTGACTGATGATTCACCGTGAGGCCACCCGATTTCACTCCGGTTTTTGAAGCTGAGGTAATGGCTGTGATCATGGCAGTGCAAAAATTTGTGATGGATGAAAGTGGGCGATAGTATTACCAGTTTTCATTTTACTATACACAACTCTTCGAGCTTCAAATAACTGGCGTGCCCTCAAAGCACTACAGAATTTAGTTCCACATCAGCTGTAGCACCTAAATCTAATGTGAGCCCCAGGTCACTGTGGGTAAAAATTCAATGAAACAGACGTCGCTTTAACGCGTGCATCGCTAGAACTCAAAATACTTCCGTTTATTTCAGTGGTAGAATACTTGACCGCATTCAGGTATGGAAAATTAGCAATTAACACAAATGTTAATAAATAAATAACAACGTGAACGAAGTACAAGCGTCCAAGCCTTCTAACGAAGACTAATTAGAGTAAATGACGAAATTCAAAAGTGACGGTCACTTGATTCTGACGCCCTGTCATCCCGTCGAACATGTACCTACACGGGGCTGGTCTGACAGTATCACCCGTCTGTTCATTTGTGGTACAATTACAAAGTATTGCACGCTACTTTCTGTCAAGTCACCAATACTCACATATAAAACACGACTTCTCATCAGTTATCTTTCTAGAATATTCCTACTCTTAATCAAAATGGGTTTATTACGCATAGGCGCCTGATGTCTGCCATAGGGACGCCTTAGCGATGCCTTTAATGCCGTATGTAATTTCACTCATACTTCTAATACAAGAACACTATTTCAGTGATGTGCTCAAAAATGTTTTTAACTCTTGTGAAATATAAGTAATCTCTTTAAAATTGTTCTGAAGAGGCTATCACGACATTCTAAAGCAGGAGCCCAAAAGCATATTCCTTGTAGCCTTAGGGGAAGGTGATATGTGTCCTTAACACGTTATTTTTTGTTTGTTTGTTTGTTTGTTTTAATCTCCAAACGTTTTCAAAAACTTTTTAAAATTTCAACTACTCATTCTTTACCAAGCCCCCAGTGTGGCAACGTGCCATTGTTTTTGAAAGAAAAACAAACAAACAATAAGTACCCTTTCAATGCAGCTTTCCTATGACGTTTGGGGAACACGAGTACCCTCCTCTGCAGGCCCTATTTCGGACTTAGCACAGCTTTCAAAGAATTTTTTCTCTAAAAACAGCATACTGCGGCCCTCTGCAGGAGTCCGATTAATGAAGCTGACGCACCCTTACGTGCTTGACCCCTCGTCGTTTTCTTTATTGTAAAAAGCAAGCATGATGTAGCTTGTGCTGTTCGCGTAATAGTAAAGCCTTAGTTTTTAGCATTATTTCATATGTGTGATTCGGCGCTCCCCAACCATCGTAAAGGTTATCACATATATGGCGATTAACTACCGTGACGGGTGCATGCGGGTATTTTTGCAGTCAGTATTTTCAGGAAGCTAGATTGAAGCGTCTCTCACTGAAGATATAATGTAGCAGCTTGCGATCTATGAAGCTCTAATGCACAATCGATCTCAAGTCTGTCATTTCCGCAATACGTCGCTGCTGCCGCAGATCATCACGTCATCAATGCCCTTACCATTTTTCAGTATTTTTACAGTGGTGCTCTGACCTTCATGGGCCCTTGTGATGCACTTAATGAATTATCAAAGGGGAGCTCTCGAAATAACGTTAAAGGAAATGCAGTTAGGAGTATGCAGCCATAATTTTGGAAACATTGTTTCAATTACATAGCGGACAATCAGGCCACGATGGCTTCTCTCATGAATTCTCGGAATATATGCGTGGTAACGACATTCATCGCGTTGACTGGTGGTCTGTTTTCGTCTTCGCTCGTATTGCAGATTGTCACAGCCTCTTTGGCAGATTTCCTACAATTTATTGAGCACACAACGAAGGTTATACAATACAATGAGAAGCTCCTGTGAATTAATTTTTTAGGAGATGGAATAAACTGCTGTATTTTTTTTTCTTAACAGAACCCCTTGTGACTTACCATTTCACGAAACCCCACTCGCCATTGATGGCTTTAAGCCTTGAAACTCAAATAACACTCAAGGCTTAAGAGAAAAAAATCACAGCTTTGCCACAAAGGCGAAGAATTGAACACGTTAAGAAAAAATTAGAAGGTCACGTGCAGAATGGCAAGCAGGTGAAAACGTGCCCCTTGTTTATCACACACAAATGACGCACGAAACGTACTCACAGGTACAGATGAACAAGAATAAGTGTAGCAGTTGTTCCTTTGCTGCGTCTGAAAGGTGCAATCTTTTCGCAATTAGAGGCTGTGCAACATTTTCAGTGACCTTTGTGCGCCCCGAAACTACAATAGAATCATGCCAGTGCACTCCCGACGCCCGCCAAGACGTATGATCCTCCATACCATGAGATAAGGGCGCGCGAGAAATCGTCCACTTCCTTCTTTCCGCGGGCCAAAGTACGCGTGAGAGATAAGAGTCGCCGCACGCTCATGTCCCAATCTTGCTGATAATGCTGAAAACACGTTAGCCCCCACCCCCCTCCGAGATGCCCGCTAACAGTGGTAAGTGGTAGATAAAAAAAGCTTGCCATTTAGACGTTTAATGAGGTACCGCTTGGTGGCTCAGTTATACACGCCTCGCCTTCACAACGCGGAGGTCGCACGTTCGATTCCGCTCGCCCAAGTCTTTTTTCCTGGATTTTCAAAGACAATAGTCTTTCTTGGGGACCTTCGACGCAAAAGTATTGGTCTGTCTGTTAGTCTGTCTGTGTGTACATTTGTCTGTTCTCCACTCTTAACGGTATCTGGTACTTGAAACGGCCAACGCCATCCGCAGTGCCCACCATTGTTGCTTAAGTTTGAGCGATTATGCTTGTGCTATCGTCAAATAAAAAGCGCTCATTGCGCATGGCTGGGGCACCATAACAACACATATATATTCTGCATGT
Source organism: Rhipicephalus microplus (assembly GCF_043290135.1). Taxonomy (NCBI): domain Eukaryota; kingdom Metazoa; phylum Arthropoda; class Arachnida; order Ixodida; family Ixodidae; genus Rhipicephalus; species Rhipicephalus microplus. Next base: position 18,465 of record NW_027465281.1, on the reverse strand, counting down.
TCATCTTTTACTAGAAAAGGCATACATAAGTAATTTTGAGTGAGGACCGTAGCACTTATCACACTGCGCTGACCATGCAACGCTTGCATGGAACGAAGAGAGTTTCCCGCGCTTTGCTAAGTGCGACCCTTCAGGATGGCTAGCACAGTTGAGCTTGAGAGCTGCAGAAATTTGACGTCGCCATCGTCTCTAAGTCCGATCGTAAGCATGAAGACGCTGACACACTGTGACGCGCACCCCCGATAGGTCGTCAGTCAGGAAGCGGAGGAAGACTAAGGCTTTCTGGGCGCCATTAGCTCGTCCCACTTGAGCAAACAGCAGCAAGATGACACAGAGAGTCGTTCAATCATCGATCATTCAGAGGGCCAGGGCGCAATCGTACCACGTCGTTTATCCCACTCGTTGACGTCGCTCTCCTTCGAGACAGTGTGCTGTACAAGAAGAACGCTCGTTCGAACAACCGCGCTTACCTCTTGGTGGTTCCTCGAGACATGCGAGACGACGTCGTCTCCGCTTGCCATAATGAACCCACATCTGGTTATCTTGGCTACTCACGGGCACTTGCCAGAGTGAGCGAGAAGTAATATTGGCCAGGACTGTCGGCAAGTGTCAAGAAGTACGTCAAGAGCTATCCGGAATGTCAGCGCCGAAAGCAACCGTCTGTTAAGCCAGCTGGTTTGCTTCGGCCCATTGAAGCACCATGCATGCCATCCGTCCAAGTCGGCATGTACACTCTCGGGCCATTTCTCCTGCCTGCGGACAGCAACGAATGGGTGATCGTCGCGACCGACTATTTGACACGCTACGCTGACATGCAGGTGATCCCACGATTCCACGGCTTCTGACGTAGCTCAGTTTTACACGCGCCACATTGTGTTACGATACGGTGCTCCTTCCAGTATAATAGCGGTCGGAGAAACGGCATTCATGGCGCAGCTTATGGACGAAGTTTTCAAACTAAGAAACACCAGACACGGAAAGACAACTGCGAGCCACCAGCAAACCAACGGACTTACGGAGCGACTAAATAAGACCCTGGCTGACCTGATATCAATGTAGATCGACGCACAGCACAAGACATGGGACCAGATCTTACCTTACGTGACCTTCGCGTATAATACCACCGTGGAAGAGACCACGCGATTCACGCCATTTCCAATTCTTTACGGCCGAGAAGTGGAGACCATGCTGGACTCTATGCTACGGTGTCAAGACGAAGTTGAGTTGGCAACTGACGCCGAATAATTTGCTGAGCGGGCTGAAGAAGCCCGACAGCTCGCACAACTGAACATCGGCCAGCGCCAGCAGGCAGACGCACGACGCTATAGAATCCGCCACAGTGAAGTTTTTTACAACCCCAGAGACCAAGTTTGGGTGTCGACGCCCATCCGCCACCCAGGCCTTAGTGAAAAGTTACTGAGCCGGTACTTTGGCCCATATAAAGTGTTACGCCGTGTCGGTGACGTGAACTACGAAGTGGTTCCGGGCTCAACATCGCAGGCACGGAGCAGGACACGACCGAGGCCGGACGTCGTTTATGTGTTGTGTATGAAACCATTTATTGCGCGTTGTGCGTATTTTTTTCTTTACCGTACACAATTCTTTGTGTTATTTCTTAATTGTTACGAACTTGCTTTTTTGTTCATTGATTTTTCCTGTATTGGCACGCTCTTTAATTTCTACCTTTTACTTTATCGGAATTTCTAATTTCTTTTTTTCACGTGCCTATGTTGTAGCGTCGAGGTGGTGCTATGTACTTTCCTTTCCCTCTCTGGAAACTTTTTTTTTTCGAAAGGGGGGATAATGCCACCCACACGTAGTGAGTCGACAGCAAAAGTGGCTTTCAATCTGAAGGGAAAAAATGGCCCCTTATCTGCATGTAATCTGCAAATCGTCGAAAGACGATAGTCTTGCGTGTGGAGAGAGCGAACAAAACATTTATTCGATGTTCTGCGCGAGAAAATTGGTGAATGGTATTCTTGAGGCGCTGCGTTACAGTACCCCGAGCGTGCAGCGGAGGCGAACGAGCGCATCAAGTCACGTCACACGTGAGACATGAGCGCCATCTGGCAGTTCGTTTTTTAAAACAAACCACGTGGCCCTGAGACGGGCGTGCCCGCCCGTCTCATGGGTAATAAAGTGTGGAACGCAAGGCGACGGGTAGGTGCCACCACTGTGTCGTCTTAGCAAAGCGTTGGAAACACTCGCTTCTTTGTGCAAGCGTTGCATGGTCAGCGCAGCGTGATAAGTGCGATGGTCCTTCGAATCACTTTTGTATTCATTTTCTAGTAAAAGAGACACATGCAGAATATATACGTGTTGTTATGGTGCCTCAGATATGCGCAATGATTGCTTTTTAATTGACAATCGAACACATGTGAACGCTGATCCTGGACCAACATTGGTGGGCGCTGCGGATGGGGTCGGCCGTTTAGGGTATCTGCTTGTGCTGTTTAGAGTACCCGGTTCGCGGTAATGGTGGACCAACAGACAAATGTACGGACAGACAGACCAAACATTTGCGTCGAAGGTCCCCAAGAAAGACTATCGTCTTTAAAAGAAGATCGCGTGCTTGCCTGCTCGAGAGCCAGCCAGGACTGACGCGTCGTGTTAGAGCTAGCTACTCGGTGGTTTAATAAACCCAACAGTACTAGTGATTCATCGTGACAATATCTTTCATAGTTTCTCTATTTTATCAGTTTGTTAGGGGTTTTTTCACTGCTTACAGAATTTTTTCCTTTATTTATTTCTTTTTGTTTATGTATAACTGGCTGCTTTTTCTCTTACTACCTCTCCAATTTTCTGCCTTTCTCGCTTTTTATTTCTCTTCTTCGCCCTCTTCGTATATTAAGCTTTACTCTCTTTTCTGCTGCTTCGTCTCTCATATATACGGATTTTTTTCTTGAACAAATATGCCCATAGTAGATGCCCAAATCTATTGTGCGATTTGTGATGACCGTGACGTTTAGTCGGAGCTCGTACAGTAAAAAATACGCACTCGATATCATGTTATGTTCAGGGATATATGAAGCGCATTTATTTCATAAATCATGGAGTTCCTTGAAAAGTGAGACTTAGGTCAGACCACGGCTTTTAAACAATTATAATTATGACAGCATTGTTAGTAAAGATACGCTCGGCGGTGCACTGATAGTGCAGCAAATGCAAAGTTGGCTAACACTGAAATCAGCATTTTGATTAAGCGGGCACTGCTGTTTTAAGCCACCTTTCTGCAGTGATTAGAAATAGATGCTCCGAAATTCCGTGCACACAAACGCCTCGCTGTCCTCGCCTTCATTTACATCCTAGGTAGATGTATGACGTGTATGTTTTGATATACAAAAATAGATGATAAAGGTCGTAATATTCACGCATTGGAGAGAGAGAGAGTAGTAGGAAAAAAACAGATTTTGCCGCTGTCGGTATATCACTGGCACGCTACTCTATATGAAGATAGGTAAGGCCACTAAAATATTTCGAGATAGAGGAAAGAGAACCATGAAAATATGGTCACCAAGCGAACCTGAAGAACTGTACAGTCAGGGTATTAATTGAATCGTGGCTTGCTTATGTGATCACCAGAGCCTTCCAGCAAAGCCAGTTTTGGGCAGGTGATTCATTAATGACATGATGGTTCGAGGCTGGGTTAGAGGTCCACGCACAGGCCTAATATGTTGCGCAACGTTAACTGTTTCCGGCAAATAACGCCCATTTCTTGTTCAAACAATCCTCTCGTCACGGCACGTGTTACATTCGAGTTGTACGTGCTCCACTGTCTGTATTCTGCCACAGTTGTCCTAACATGACTTCTGGGACACCCCATGGCGTATATCTAGACGCCTACGGGAACCTAAATTGCAAGGACGCGACTGTCAAATACAATACCTAATCAATAAGCAAATAAGTCTGCTTGTCGTATTTGAATAGTGCAATGCACTTGCACAACAGCAACAGCTTAGGCATTACGTCGAGCATTTTCACAAAATCACAATAAGGACAAAAATGAAAGTGAAAGGTAGGCTTTACCTTGAGTTTGATCACCTAATTGTTAAAGTAAGTTTTGGTAGAGAGTGAATGATGGGACTGTTTAGTGTTCCTATTATTGTCTTCTTAGTTTTTACTGCAATAATTTTGTCTACGGGAACCAGTTTACTACTTACTTCCCGAAAAGTTCAAGGCTGTATCACATTTAGTGATCCCAGCAAAGAATATTGTATATTCATTGTAAAATATGCTACAGCGTCTATAAATATCACAAACTTGCCGGTGTAACAATCACGGCTCGGGCAAATGTCATCGTGTCCCGACCAAATTTATCTTTGTCATTGTGAACAGAGGAAAGAAACTGCCGCTCCACTCACTGTTGCGACTCTAGATATAGGGCGTGTTTTCACATCGAAAGCGAGAATTTACAAAAGGAAGTGTGCCCTGATTCAAGTTGACCGGAAATATTCACATGCATAGAGAATCAACAACATAGTGGTATGACAAGCTGTGCTTGGATCAAAATGCAACTCCAATGAGGAAGATGAAATAATTACTAATATTGCAAAGTCAAATTCTAATCAGTTGCTTTAAGTGCACCGTGGGCGCTACATCGTGTAGTTCTACATCTTTATTGCTCTTAACGCGTCTAGTTTTGCCCAAAACTTTAGATTCATTGATTCATACGAGTGCTACTTCGTTTAAGGTGTTGTTTAATGTGTTGTTGCGAAAGAACTGTTTACCCACACGTCAAGGAAAGGCATCCGACTATTGCCAATCCAAGAGGCGAACTGCTACACACACCAGGTGCACGTGCCCTCGGTGCACCCTTAGTTTCCTCTTTTTCGATAGAGTCAAACACGCAAAAGTTGACCCGTTACTATTTTGAAACGTCCTACCCAAAGTATCCACGATCAATCACAAGCGTCGTCGGTAAAGCTTAAGCGGTGGTAACGTGGCCACACTACCATTAGAAAGTCTTGGTGGCGTTGCTTCCGCAGTTGAGCTGCGAGGAGCTGGCGATGACCAACCTTGCGCCGCGGGTAAAGTGCATTCGAGAGCTCCAAGCATGATGTGTTAGCCAAGCGTCTCGACTTTCCGGCAAAAAAATCGAGCCCACAATGGCATACAGAAGCTCCTAGGATTCACTCTGGAGACGTCTTCTTGGTCTAATGGCCACGATATCTCTGCACACACGAAGTATGACCGTCGGCACCCCTTGCCCTTGGAAAGCGGTGATGCGAAAAATCGTGACCTGATGACGCTTTCACAAGACGTCATGTAGACGTTATCAATAGCCAAAAAAAAGGGGCAGCATGAGATCACCTCATCACATCTAAGGTTGGTCTAACCTGGTATGATCGTAGCGACAATGTCAAAATGAACGAGGTGCACAACCAGTTTAGGGGAACAAAGGTATGAAGCGTGTAGAAGTTGTATCAATACATCGACGCAGTAGAAAAGAAAGTGGGGTTCGCTGATGAGTCGTTCTAAGAGAATTGTTGTGAGATTTTGAGTATTTTAAATCCTGAGTGAACACGCTGCTCAAGCTCAGGGTAACACTGACGCCGGCTTTTCGGTCTTCATATGAAGGGAAAGCTGTGCACATACTGTTAGCGTATCTATCTATCTATCTATCTATCTATCTATCTATCTATCTATCTATCTATCTATCTATCTATCTATCTATCTATCTATCTATCTATCTATCTATGCAACGACCTAAATCTGGGCGCTTTCGTGATCACCTCTTTTACTTCGTTTAAACCATCATAGGTATGTGATGACAAGAAGGTAAGACAAACATGACTCACTGGTCATGGAATGGAAACATAGAAATACCTTCGCGTACGATTTCAAACCCTTTTCTCCAGACATGCGGGGCACATACCCGCATACCACGGGCTCTAGAATATGGATATGTACAAGAGGTATGTTTGACAATTTATATCTAACCGAGAACGACGAGAGCACACATTGGTAATTTTTATTCGAGAGCATTAAGTAAGTGCTGACATGTTAAGTGTTGATCTGACGAATGCAAAGGATAAATGTCAGGATTGCAGCAGGGCTCAAGCCCCACTATTCTGCGTCACGCCCTGTTAAACCATCAGACCCTGTTAACGTGAAATGGGTTTAAGCACTTTGCACTCACGTTGAATTATATAGAAGTACCCATCTCCTCGAGTGCAAGGGCTACATATCAGCTTACCACTTTTGGTAAACTTGGAAGCAAACCGGGTGCCATTATCTCGTTAACCTTGCCGCCTTCCTTTTTATCTCGCTTTCTCTCGCTCTTTACTGCTTCTAGTGTTGCTAACAGCTGTGTTGCTGTTGGCGTTGGTTCTCAAATGTGAACATCTGGTTATATAAAACATATGCGACAGTCGAACATATCTCTGTGCGTACGACATATGTGCTTACGACGATTTCTGCTTTTTTTGTTTTTTTCCAAATACTGTTGGTCGTTATGGCCGTAACAGGGTGGGCACAGTAAATGTTAACATAAAACAAAAACAAGTACAACATATTGTAATGAAGAGAGAACTTTCAAGAATACATATTTAGAATAAACAAAGAAAAAATATTTTTTAAACGCTGCTAATAAAAGCCTACATACAAATAATGTGATGGGGGTATAGTATACAATATGAAGTAACTACATGATGTATTTTTGAACAACATGGCAATATATGTACAATACTATAGCAACACTTAATGTTGACGACATAATTTAACGCACTTTTTAAAGCTGTCTATGCTCTTCGAATTCAGTACCGGTACTGGCAACTGATTCCACTCTTTTATGGTTAGTATTGAATAGTGCCCGTAATACGGAAGTAAATCTTTGCAACTTCGACACCAATACATGAACTATTTTATTCGTTTTAGCAAGGGTAACCTATGTGAAGCTTGAAAGGGAGGCTCTTCATTCCACGATTGAGAAGTTTGATGTTCCCGGCTGTGACAAAAAGTTTATCGAAATGTGTAGTCGACTGAGCCACCTGCTTATTGGTAATAGCCATAGTATTCAAACGCTTCAGGATATTCAGGAAGGGCAGGACTGTGGGCGAGATTGCCTTCAAGGTTACCTGTGGTAGATATTCAATAATTATCCATCAACATCTCTAATCGAGATTGTGAAGGCGCAACAAAGAACATACAAAAAGCAGGGCATATACATTATTCACTTTCACTCATATCGATATCAGCTGTTATATTTATCATCAAAAACCGCAGTGACAACGTTTTTTTGTACAATGTTGGGGTAATAAAATAAGTTTTAGGCAATAGGTCACAGGTTTCGTTCCTGCCCACGGCAAGTTATCTTTGCGTTCGCTTTTAAGTGCGAAGCATTTTTCGGCGAACATCGACATTGAGCGTATCTATCTATCTATCTATCTATCTATCTATCTATCTATCTATCTATCTATCTATCTATCTATCTATCTATCTATCTATCTATCTATCTATCTATCTATCTATCTATCTATCTATCTATCTATCTAGCCGCTTATGACTTTTAGCTCTCCTGGCCGTTTGGATAATGGTATCAATACCAAGCTTGGTATGACATAACATGACTGTATTTCGAACATAACTGACTAGTCATAGCGTGAAAATCATGACATGCATGTCAATTATGTCATGATAAGCATTTCATGGTCTTGCTACTCTTGCGGAGGTTTCATTCACATGGCATGTTGCGAAACTGGTATAGTATGACATAACTGCATGGCGAAAACAATCGACAGACCCTAACATAAAAATCATGACATGCGTGTAATGTAAAAACATGACTACATGCCACACCTATGATGCTCTCGCGGCCATTTCGCTAGCTTTGCATATACCAAATTTGGTATGACGGGACGTGAATGGAGGACGAAGCATTGTTACTGGTTCAAACATAATCATGAAATGCGTGTCATGTAAAAACATGACTACATGCCAAGCTCATGATGCGCTGGCGGCCATATAACTAGCTTGGCATGTTTCAAGTTTGGTACTACATGCCCCACTGCGGTGGTATAGTGGCTAAGGTACTTGGCTGCTGACCCGCAGGTCGCGGGTCGTTTCCCAACTGCGGCAGCTGCATTTCCGATGGAGGCGGAAATGATGTATGTACGTGTGCTCAGGTTTGGGTGCACATTAAGGAACCCCAGGTGGTAGAAATTTCCGGAACCCTTCACTAGGGCGTCTCTATAATCGTATGGTGGTTTTGGGACGTTAAACCCAACTTATCAATCAAATCAATCAGTTCGGTATTACGAGACGTGAGTGGATGACGAAGGTATGTGACTAGTACAAACATGGTAATCATGAGATGCGTGCTGTGTAAAAACATGACTACATGCTACACTCATGATGTGCTCGCGACCATCTCGCTAGCTTCACATATATGAAATTCGGTGTTACATGACGCGAACGGACGACATAGGTCAATGACATGTCTACACGTGATGATCATAACATGCGTGTCATTTAACAACATGACTACGTCCCACACTGATGATGTTTTCGTGGCTGATTCGCTAGCTTCACATATGCCAAATTTAGTACTACATCACATGAATGGATGACGAAGGTATGTGACTGGTGCAAACAAGATAATCATGAGATGCGTGTCATGTAAGAACATCATTACATGCCACACTCAAGGTGCCTATACACTTCGACGTGACCCGGTGCGCGTGTGCGCCAGCATTGGTTTCATTACGCAACGCCTGGAATGCCACATCAGGCATTGATCTCCCTAGTAGAGATCAGTGGATCTGTCCACTGACCATCATTGTGGATCTGCCTGCCATATACTCGCAGGTGCACTGCGTTGCTTTGACGCATGTGCGTTTGAACGCACACGGCATCCCTCCGTCACGAAGAGAGGCAGACACGGTGGTGTCTATGTAACGTCGTCAGTGCGTAATGCAGCACGTCACATATTATGCCGGTTGCCACCGAGCCACGCGGAGGGACGTTGGTCGCACCGGTCGCGTATCGCTTTCGTGGCGTCGTGTCTCACAGCCTGCGCGTGCGAGTACGATGCGTCGGAGTATAGGCACCCGGCAATGCAGTTTACGAGATCTGATGATAGCGCCAGAACACACAGCCTAGCGGGTAGGCACAGCAAAACCGTCTCCACATGTATATCCTTTTCTTTGTTTGTTGTGACCAAGTGGTCACGGCTGATTATGTAAGCGCCCATGAAGCGTTCTTTGCAAACGTGCCAAAAAGGGCACTGACACTTCAACGTGTCACTGTGTTCAGCGAGAGTTCCATTTCATTAGTATCCCTGGCGGTCGGTACCAACAATGCTGAGGCCGCCCAAAGAGCTTCGTTGCGCCCTCTGGTTCACTGTCGGGTGCCTATATTGGGCCCTTCATGATGCACCCGCCGGCGTTTCGCTAGTTCCACATGCACCAAATTTGGTATTACGGGAAGTGAATTGACGACGATCGTAAATGACACGTCCAAACCTGATAATTATAAGATGCGTTTCATGTAAATCAAGACTACATGCTACGCTCTTAGCGTTCTCGCAGCTGTTTCACTAGCTCCACATATACCAAATTTGGTATTACGTGACGTCAATGAACAACGAATGTAAATGACACGTCCAAACATGATAATCATGATATGGATGTCATGTAAAACATGACCACATGCTACGCTCATAGCACGCTCATGGCCGTTTCACTAGCTTCCTATATACCAAAGTCGGTATCAGGTGACGTTAATAGATGACGAAGGTAAACGAAACGTCTAAACATGATAATATCATGGAATTCACGTATGGCATAACTTATCTCCATCTCGTAACGTTGTGCTAATTCAGAAGGGACCTATCAACGTTCCTTATTCCTGCTTCGCATATCATCGATTCCCACTGTACGTGGGATCTGCCAACTTTTTTCTTGATATTTATAGATTTCAATTACGTGTAATAAAATCCCGTATATTTTTCTTGGTATGATTGTTTGTTTATTCTCACTAAAACTGTGCCTTACAAAGAGAAAAGAGCTCTAAAACGTACAAGATCTTAGAAACGAGTTTTTGCATTGAAATATTTCTACTTTAGCCTTGTGTCTCTAAACCTATATACTCTGTATCTGCTGTCATAAATATGGTAGGTCCAATGCAAGTGTGACTATGAAGAAGAATAAGTTGGAAATGAAGAAAATAGCCGACAGAGTGCCACTGCGTCAGAAAAGTCTTCTTCCATGACGCTAAGTTGGCTGCTAGGGAGCCTTCATGTGCGTGCTTCTCCGTGTTTTAGGGTAGTGTCAGCCTTTGGCCCACCACTTACCGAAAGCCGCTAAAATGCAATGTTTTCGATCCCGGTTTCCATGGCAACAAGCGCCATGTTGGTTATTGCGGCCAGGCGATCTTGCTCCACCGCACTGTACCAGCTGCATGTTGGCGCAAATGGGCAAGCTGCGGTATGAGCTGCCTTTGACTACCCCGTAGACTTAGCTTCCGCTAAGACACCTTCCTCGTGCTACGCGCACCTACAAGAACTTTGAAGTGTAAATGCCAGGCTGCTGCGTACCGCAATGCAAAACCATCTGGAGGCTTTCCCGCTTCCCGACTTGCTCTAGCCAACGAAAACGCTGCCCTATAGAAGTGAAGTGAGACTGCTTTGAGCCGGCTACTTCTCACCGTGTTTGTGAGGTGAGTACCCGTCGTATTGCGAGTGGGTTGAGTGTATCGCCGTGAAATGGCTGACTTAACCATGCGACGAAATCAGGTTTGAGCAAAGTAAACACGAAAACGTGCACAGTATAAAAAGAATCAGGCCTCGTTCGGCTACGCCGGGATATGCAAGCGAAAGCTGGTCAAGTATGCTTGTTTATCCTCGTAGTTAAAGCACAGTTCAACAATCGAATGATATGACTAGTTGAATGTGAGATCTTGCATGCATTTCCACACTGCGCGTTATCGGTTTCCGAAGCCGTCGCCGCATTCGTAGCGGAAAACGCAAGGCCCGTAAACCACCTACAGACGCTCGCGCTTACACCTTCCTTTGCTGGCACATGTTCACATTCCTGCAATTTCACCTCGGTCACTGAAGAAGGGCATTTGGATAGGTAGACAGACAAGCCGACGAACGCGTTCCCTGTAGACTCTTGTGGTTTTGCACAGTTGCAACACAACTAAATTTTCTGCGGCTTGTCATGGGTATTCGTTCTTCCCTTCAATGACACGTGCAACCATACCAAAAATTGCTCAATAATTGCAAAGAGGGTCTCTCTTTAATAACATAGAATGTGACAGACTTACTGTTCGTGTCTGTTCGTACTTCTGTCTGTCTGTCGGTCCTGAATGGCGCAGTATATGTGCACTAAGCAAGTCGGTTGTTGATCTATAACTCAAATGTGCCCTATGTGCTGCATCGTTATTTTTGTCGTCCTTTTGGTTCATAACCAGCCACACAGATGATTTGATATCGTAAACTCAGTTTTTGTTTAGTGCTTGTAGAAAAACTGTGTGGACTCTGTATATGTGGTCGGCGCCATGTATGACGTTTCGTCTTATTGATTTATATTGCAGGCCCACTGCGAGGACAGAAGCTTCCAGCGAAAAAGGCAGGAAAGTTTGAAGAAATTAAGGCCGGATGTCGTTTGGATGTGGTTTGCAACAAAATCTGACCTGGAAAAATTTGGTTTGTCTCTTCTTGCTCCCCTTTGCTCTTTTTAGCCTAATATAAAGGCTTGTAGTGGGAGGGGAAGGTTGGTGTAATATGATTGAGTGCCCAACTGATTTCTGGCAGTGCTTACAGCTTGTAAGCTTTTTAGGCAGTCCATTGTACATATTCATTCAGAGGAACTATACTTGCTGCAGGAAATTATGTTACGCAGAAAAGCAATATTTAGGGTATGAGAAACTGGCTAGTGGAGTTATGCGGTTTACAGAGAACATCGCGAGCTACCCGGTTATTTGATCTGCCTTCCCTGTCGTTATGGGTACCATCATATGAACAGCAGAGGTTTGAGCCTTGTACTAGAAGGCCTTTGAGGTGTCTGCAGTGCTAAGGTGAATTTGTTTCAGGAATGCCGCACAGACTTTGTAGTCCGCTCACAGTGACATCGAGGTTCTCCTCCTCGCCAATATAGGCTCCCTAATTATCCTCTGCCAATGAGGTGGGTCTACCAGGTGGGAGAAACGAACTGTTTTAGCAGTATTTTATACAAACTCAAGTCACGAACATGACTTTTCTGTTCTACAAAACCACGGCTAACTTCAGAATACAACTCTTCAGCCTTCAGAGCTTGCTATATATATAAAAAAACTGCCCCTTTTTTGTTGAAACCCGTGCTGCGTCCAATGTAAATAAGCGATCGCTCAGAACCAACTTGGCGGCCCGCCAAGTATGGTGGCCGTTTTAGCCAATTGTAAGCAAATGTGATACAAGTTGTCACCACCCTAATACGCGGAAGCGCGCGGACATGAAGGCGCCTTATTTGCTGCACGACTTGAGCGCCAGCTCGTGGTTGCCCTCGACATTTTCACACAAGTTTGCCTTCTTTCGCATTGTTTCAATTGCCATCCCTTGGTAGTCCTTTCAAATATTATTTACAGTTTTGAGCCAGCTCTTGTCCCCTGTGTTCAATAAGATAAAGCGCTTTCTCGTGAACGTCATTGAAACTTGGCGATCAACTGCTCCACGAGTCTTGATGCTCTCACGCTGAGTGCAAATACAACATTCTTTTGTTTTAGAGTGAATGCTGTTGTGAGATCACAATAAGGGTCGCGTGCGGGGTCATAGTTGTCCGCCGCCTCCGGTGTCCATAAACACTATCACTCAAAAAACTAAATAAAAACACAAACAACTCAATGGGATTCGATCTCGCTTTCCTTGGGTGCCAACCCAGTACTCTCCCACTGAGCTATGCTGGTCCTGGAAACTACGAATCAAACTGTCCTAAGGCGTGCTTGACGGCGCAAATGGAATTGCGTTAGTATAAGCAATGAAGTGTTGTAAAACAAAAAAAGAACCTGCGCAAATTTCCTAAATAGTGTGTCGCTGAACGCTCCAATCAATGGCCGAAGCTTCAGGCATTATTCTTCGTCGTCACGCAGTGGATCAAAAAATGCGCTAAATTCTATGCATGCGAGAAGTGGGTACCGCGTTTCTCCAAAAAAATGACGAAGGATGGCGTATGAAATCTTTAACAAATGAAATTCTACTCAGCTGTAGCGCCTTGAGTTTGAAATACTGCCACACAGAATTTCATTTTAACCACTATATGGTTACCATTTTAGTGCTGCCTTTAGATATTTTCGTTATAAAAATGAGGTAAAGCCTAATCTCTTCAAAATTGTTCTGATCAGGTCTTTGCGACAGTTAGATATATGAGCTCAAACAATATTACGGTAGTAGTCATAATTCATTGTAATACGTATATTTACTGTTTATTTTTTTATCTTTTACCCCTATAAAAAGCAGGCGAAATACTTCAGGACTACAATAAAGTTATTCATCCATCCATTCATATTTACAATACCGAATGACCTGTGAAGTTTCCAAGTACTTATTCTTGGGCAATCCATCAAAATGAGTACGTACCACTGGTTTTCAAGCACAAACAAACAAAAAAAATCGTCCCTACAACACAAAAAGTAATATGATTAATGCCGTTTTGAGTACCCTGCAAGTGTGTTTGTTTTAGTTACACAAAGAGTGTTTAAAAATGACTCTGAAAGGCCACTCTTGCAGCTTTCGCCGTGTCTGTGCTGCGCGTTCCACGCAGGCATGGCGGGTTTCTTTTCGTCGCTTGTTTCTTTTTTTCGCTGTTCTTTTAAAGTTGGGCTTCCTCACATCGACAACTATGGATCGTGAAATTAGCGAAACAAGACAGGAGCACTGAAAAGAAAAAAAAATGGGCCACGTATCTGCATGTCTCACTGCAAATGTCGTCAAAAGACGATATTCTTGCATCTGGAGAGAGTGAACAGAACGTTTATTTCATGTTCTGTGCGAGAAAATCTGTAAATGGTATTCTGGAGGCGTGCGTTAGAATGCTTTGATGTGTGCAGCGGAGGTTAACGAGCGTATCGAGGCCCGTTAAACATGAGGCTACCTGGCAGTTATCTTAGAAAACGAAGCACACGGCGTGCGCGCCCGTCTTAGAGGTGATAAGGTGTAGAACGCAAGGTGACCGGTAGGTGCCACTATCGTGCCGTCTTAGCAAAGCGTTGGAAACACTTGCCTTTTTGAGCATGGCGTTGCACAGTCAGCGCATTGTGATAAAAATAATGTTCATTAAAATTACTTATGTACGTTTTTATAGTATAAAGAGACATATTAGGAATAATTACGTATTGTTATTAGGCCTGAGATATGCGAAATGTTTACATTTTATTTGACAATCACACAAGTATGAACCGAGAAACTTGAGCATTGTTGTTGGCCGCTGCGGATGCTGTTAGATTTTAACCGTTTCAGGTATGGTTTCGGCTGACAAACACACAATTCCACCGGCAGACAGACAGACCGACCGATGTTTTTACGTTGAAGGTTCCCGAGGAAGACTGTCGTCTATAAAATCGCGGCATATCCATGGGATGATTGATCATGCGTGGGGCGAAGCTTCGAAGGATTTTATCTGTAAACGGTGAGTCATCCTCTGGCCGTGTATGTCTGTCCGTCTATCCATCCACAAGTGTATCCGTTTGTCTCTCTGTCGGTCGTTCCGTTCGTCCATCCGATCATCTCGCGAACACTTCGAGTACTGCCATTTCACATTTTCGCATCATATTTTCATTATTTACAAGTACCGCCATCCAGCAGACATTCCAAAAACTAAAACAAGCGGTGGCTACTACATACAGGAGACGAGCCACGCTTTAAGGAGCTTCACCCTTAAACCATACGGCTACGCTACCAAAGTACCATGTTTGTTCTTTTCATCCTTATTGGTTATTTGGTTAGTAGCAAAACGTATTTAATTGAATATTTCGTGTTTTTTTCGAGCAATTGAAATAATTGAGGTTGGTGCTGCATTACGTTATGTGTAGCTGGTAAGTTCAAAATATTGGGGGTAGGCGTGCTATAAAAGCATGCAGAACAACACCATGGCCACTCATTTAAACTCACTTCCTTGTCTGTTTAAATATGAAAAATTTCATTACATAGTTGTAATGAAAATTTCCTCAGCCAATCGCAGCTATAACTTGTACCTGAATGCTAGAGGTTTTCTTATGAACGAAGAGTCTGGTGCTTTGAGATTGCTGTTAGAGTGCTAGGCTGCTGACCTAAAGAACGCGGGTTCGATCCCGCACATGGCAGTCGCATTTAGGTGTAGCTGAAGAAATGCTATGTGACCAATTACTGGGCGATGTCGGTGCATGGTAAGCAGCGCCAAATGGTCGTAATTTCCGGAGTCATCAACATAGCGCTTCTCAAGAATATATAATAAATTTAGGACCTAATATGTCAGATAATATTAATGTAACACTATCGCTGATTAAAAATTCTGGAAACTTTCCGAAGAGCTTAACGAAATAGAGAGCACTTTTGATTGATATGAACACACATGCCAGCAAGGTTTACTGACTGACTTGTTACGATCAGTAATAAATATTTCAAAATTCGTACTTTACAGCCCTCTCTACAAAAGAAAATGCCTCATAAAGTTCAAAACTTCAAATTTGGGGAAATGTTCAAAACATATTCCTGTACGGATGCCAATTTTGTTGATTTGAGCTTTTGACAATGCCCTCAGAGCTACGAGCACTACACTTGTTCGTTCCAGATATTCCGATTGCTTTCAAGCAGTATAAAAAAATCATACCCTCATTTTTAGGTTAATAAGCTTGATGAACTTGCAAAGATCTCGGAGCCACGAATTTTCCTGGTAAACGAGGGAACCTTCCTGGAGGACGACGCATCGGTGGACGAGTTGTACTCGTTACACGATAGCGTCCACCTCGTCTCTGAGGTAGTCTGAGAGCACTGGCACCAAATGTGCCTTCATCTAGCATTATGCATAAAACAATAGCGAAAGCGGCTACAGCGAGAAAAACGCAGAAACTGGGAGTTTTCATCATCATTACCACTATCCAAATGCTGCATATTCACTGTATGAGATGAAAAACCTTATATATTCGTTTCAGCAAAGCACACACGAAGAAAAAAGTGGCGTCAATGTCTACGTCACTCCATACAATCAAACTTAGTGTTGAAGATGTGACGACGACATTAACATATATAAGCATAAAATAGAACAGGTCCTTTTAAAAGTTCATCTGCAGCAATGTTAATTTTAAAATGAGTTCATATTCGCGGCTCTTATTCTGAATTAACGTCGTGTCGATCACAGCATATGGTTTCGCCACGTAGATTAAAGTGGCTCATAAGCGTCGGTGTTTTTTCCAAGTCATCAATTTCTCGTGCTAAAATGAGATATCTACCCTTTATGAGTCTGGCGGTCTTTATTTCAAAGGTCACTCAGCATGATCCATGGACGCACCACTTAGTTAGAAATAAATCTGTTTTGTACTGCATATAGTCCATGCAAACTCTATAAACCGCCCACGTGGACCATCACTGAATTATGTCACCAATATTTTTTTCCTTGAAATATATTTTTGTAGTATAACATGATACGTATAAATTTTTATTTGTGGTATCAACACTGCAAACTTCATCCAAAGCGATGGCACTTGACAACAAAAAATTTTGTCAAGTGTGTTTATGGGCGAACTTCCCATATGAAATACTGCACAGCCAATTGATGAATATGTATGTTCTTTTATTTGCGATGCAATTCACTTGGGATGTCGGCTTGCCTTTTTTTTCACGTGATGAGATGTTTTTACTTTTTCATTAGCTCTTCCTCAGTGCATGCAAAGCCAAAGCTATGATGATTTATGTTAGAAAGTATAATGCTACCCTTCATTTTCCACGCCGCTC
Source organism: Rhipicephalus microplus (assembly GCF_043290135.1). Taxonomy (NCBI): domain Eukaryota; kingdom Metazoa; phylum Arthropoda; class Arachnida; order Ixodida; family Ixodidae; genus Rhipicephalus; species Rhipicephalus microplus. Next base: position 1,565 of record NW_027465281.1, on the reverse strand, counting down.
AGTAAAGCGTTGCGATATAAAAATGCTGGCTTTACCGAAATCGAGTGTAGCTGTGAGGGTAAATATTTTTAAAGGTGGTGCCACCTACAGTTATAAAGTAGGAATTCTACATGTTGACATGGACATACTTTACAACATTCGCTACGTCGCCTTCATTTATATATAAGCGGTACAGAGGCACAACCGGTCATGTCCCGAGGTAGGCCTAAAAGCTTAATGAGCAGAATTTATATTAAAACACTCTATGCGTCTACACCAGAGACCGTCCGAACTGTATTACTTGGAAACTTCTTTATATAGAATGCTATGTCTTAGAAACTGAGCACTTTGTGTAGTCAAATGTCAGCGTCTACTGTCGTCATGGTATGTCATGTAGTCATTGTCTGTACAGAGCAGGTGTGGGCAACAGAAATAGAGTGAATTCTACTACACGACACCGCTGCTTTTAAAATAAAAAAGGCTACAGTAAGCCCAAAAAAAGGACGAGGACGTAGACCCTCAGCATATTTCGTCACTGATGGTTGTCCTTTCCACGATCTCCTGTGTTCGACGACCACAGGCTGATCGGGGCCCCGTCTGCTGGCTTTTTCAACCGTGTCTGAATACTCACTTATCTCTCTCTTCCATTCTATTCTTTCCTCATCCCATCTCTTGTGAATCACTGCTTAGGGATCGCATCCTAATACACGCAGCTGCGGGGATCACTTTTCTCTTCGTTTGCATTTCTCTTCATTTGCTATGTGGGGTACTCCAAGGCTATGTAAATGGAGCTCAGGCACCTTTTCCTGCGTGCCATAAGAAATTAAAAACGGGGCATGCAGAAAAAACGAAGAGCTTTTATGCCTAATGAGCACTTGAAAATTTGGTTTACGTAAGGACTCCATGTTGATGATGTACAAAATGTACATGCACCCATTATTAGAATATTTGTGTGTGTTGTTTTCGGGTGGACCTGGTAATAAAAGTAAACCGTTGATTACCTTCGAGCGGATAGCTGTGCGCTTGTGTCTAGGGCTCAGCATACACCTGCAGCAATTGAAGTTATTCATTAGGCAGCGCTTCGGCTTTCATTGTTCTGTTGATTACGCTTATTAGCGGTGCAAACACTTCTAACACTTTATAGGTTGTCTGTAATCATAGACTAATATATTTTTATCAATGATCCAGACTCCTCCTTTGTTGCCCGTTCGTCATGTTTTCACACATCTCAGATTGCACTAAAAAACACCGCAAACTATAAAGGTCAACATCAAAGTAGTGATTGTAATTAGTAACTCAAATCAATTTCTCATGATATCTTATGAGGAGATGTTCTCTCCAGAATTTAAAATTCAATACCGAAAAATTTTAGAGAACAGGTTAGAAGAATTCCTGGTACATTCTCAAACATGTAACATATTAGCTACAGGTGCCTCGGTGAAGGAGGAGAGGGCAGGCATGGGCATTGTCTGCCCAAGCCTGCCCTGACTGATGATTCGCTGTCAGCCCACCCGATTTCACTCCGGTTTTTGAAGCTGAGCTCATGGCTGAGATCATGGAAGTGCAAAAATTTGTGATGGGCGAAA